>NC_142010.1:132627762-132682935 GCF_049901735.1 Notechis scutatus
CTTCTTCTCTGGCTTGCCTTCTCATCCAGGTTGGGGGCCGTATTCATCCAGGATAGTGGTAACACAGCGAATCTGCTCCCAGTCATCATCCATGTGTCTGCAAGAGGAAGGACCAAAGAAATACACTCCCTCCGTCAGTCAGGTGAGAGAGAACAGCTTTTTTTTTTTTTAAATAAGACTAGCCAGTTGTTCCTTCCTTTGTGGCCGCCTGCCCCTCCAAAAACCAAACAAGAGGAGGCAGAGTGGGAGAATCAGAGGAGGCGGAGGAGGCAGAGTGGGAGAATCAGAGGAGGCTGAGGAGGCGGAGTGGGAGAAGCGGAGGAGGCGGAGTGGGAGAATCAGAGGAGGCGGAAGAGGCAGAGTGGGAGAATCAGAGGAAGCGGAGGGAGAATCAGAGGAGGCGGAGGAGGCGGGAGGGAGAAGGAGGAGGCGGAGTGGGAGAATCAGAGGAGGCGGGGGAGAATCAGAGGAGGCGGAGGAGGTGGGAGTGGGAGAATCAGAGGAGGCAGAGGAGGCGGAGGGAGAAGTGGGAGGAGGAGGAGGGAGAATCAGAGGAGGCGGAAGAGGCAGAGTGGGAGAATCAAGGAGGCGGAGGGAGAATCAGAGGAGGCGGAAGAGGCAGAGTGGGAGAAGCGGAGGAGGCGGAGTGGGAGAATCAGAGGAGGCGGAGTGGGAGAATCGGAGGAGGTGGATTGGGAGAATCAGGACGAGGTGGAGGAGGCGGAGTGGGAGAATCAGAGGAGGTGGAGGAGGCGGAGTGGGAGAATCAGAGGAAGCGGAGGAGGCAGAGTGGGAGAATCAGAGGAGGCAGAGGAAGCGGAGTGGGAGAATCAGAGGAGGTGGAGGAGGAGGAGTGGGAGAATCAGAGGAGGCGGAGGAGGCGGAGTGGGAGAATCAGAGGAGGTGGAGGAGGCGGAGTGGGAGAATTAGAGGAGGCGGAAGAGGCGGGAGTGGGAGAATCAGAGGAGGCGGAGGAGGCGGAGTGGGAGAATCAGAGGAGGCGGAGGAGGCGGAGTGGGAGAATCAGAGGAGGCGGAGAGGGAGAATCAGAGGAGGCGGAGGAGGCAGAGTGGGAGAATCAGAGGAGGCGGAGTGGGAGAATCAGAGGAGGCGGAGTGGGAGAATCAGAGGAGGCGGAGTAGGCGGAGGGGAGTGTTAGGGATAACATGGTTACCTAACTTACTTTGGGTAAAATAATATATATAGACTATGATTGTGTGTGTCACTTTAAATGCAGACCATGTATTTTGGGTGCGGTTGTAAAATCACCATAAGAGGGAGCAAGAGAGCTCACTGTTTGCTGGCTTTTACTGGATTGCTGACAATGATGGATTGATGGTGATAACTGCGTGTTTTTCCTGCTATTGCTGAACGAAGAAAAGAGGTTTGATTTTCTTCATATCTCTACTGCAAAAAAGAGATAAATTACTGGACTGATTATTTGTGAGTTTACTGACCTCTTTTCGACACTGGACTTTGCTAATGAATAATCCCGGACGGACTGAACTAAGTGTATGATATATGGACTGTTTGACTATGCATATAAATCTTACTGGAATAAACTATTTAACTAGCACATTGTATCTGTTTTACTGAGTGTAAACTACAACAACGTTTATCTCACATATCTGCCTGCCTGACTGACTACCGCTGCACGTTCTGCTAGGGTGTATATCCCTAACAGGGAGAATCAGAGGAGGCGGAGGAGGCGGAGTGGGAGAAGCGGAGGAGGCGGAGTGGGAGAATCAGAGGAGGCGGAGTGGGAGAATCAGAGGAGGCGGAGGAGGCGGAGTGGGAGAATCAGAGGAGGTGGAGGAGGCGGAGTGGGGAGAATCAGAGGAGGTGGAGGAGGAGGAGTGGGAGAATCAGAGGAGGCGGAAGAGGCGGAGTGGGAGAATCAGAGGAGGCGGAGTGGGAGAATCAGAGGAGGCGGAAGAGGCGGAGTGGGAGAATCAGAGGAGGCGGAGGAGAATCAGAGGAGGCGGAAGAGGCGAAGTGGGAGAATCAGAGGAGGCGGAGTGGGAGAATCAGAGGAGGCGGAGTAGGCGGAGTGGGAGAATCAGAGGAGGTGGAGGAGGCGGAGTGGGAGAATCAGAGGAGGCGGAGGAGGCGGAGTGGGAGAATCAGAGGAGGCGGAGGAGAATCAGAGGAGAGTCAAAAGCCTCCAGGTCTGGAGTGGCTGATGAGGAAGAGGAGGAATAGGTGGGTCCAGTGCTTGACGTGCAGAAGGCAGGAAAGGAGAGCAGTGGAAATCTATGGGAGTCCTCGGGATGGGAGCTCCTAGAGGGAAGAGGGAATAGAGCTGGCAGAGAGAGAGAGGTGGAGCCTGGGCCATCTGTCAGCCCTCAGATGGAGAGTCAACAGCCCCCCAGGTCTGGAGTGGCTGATGAGGAAGAGGAGGAACAGCTGGGTCCAGTGCCTAATGTCAGACGAGGTGGAGGAGGAGGCGGAGTGGGAGAATCAGAGGAGGTGGAGGAGGCGGAGTGGGAGAATCAGAGGAAGCGGAGGAGGCAGAGTGGGAGAATCAGAGGAGGCAGAGGAAGCGGAGTGGGAGAATCAGAGGAGGTGGAGGAGGAGGAGTGGGGAGAATCAGAGGAGGCGGAGGAGGCGGAGTGGGAGAATCAGAGGAGGTGGAGGAGGCGGAGTGGGAGAATCAGAGGAAGCGGAGGAGGCAGAGTGGGAGAATTAGAGGAGGCGGAAGAGGCGGAGTGGGAGAATCAGAGGAGGCGGAGGAGGCGGAGTGGGGAGAATCAGAGGAGGCGGAGGAGGCGGAGTGGGAGAATCAGAGGAGGCGGAGAGGGAGAATCAGAGGAGGCGGAGGAGGCAGAGTGGGGAGAATCAGAGGAGGCGGAGTGGGAGAATCAGAGGAGGCGGAGTGGGAGAATCAGAGGAGGCGGAGTAGGCGGAGTGGGAGTGTTAGGGATAACATGGTTACCTAACTTACTTTGGGTAAAATAATATATATAGACTATGATTGTGTGTGTCACTTTAAATGCAGACCATGTATTTTGGTGCGGTTGTAAAATCACCATAAGAGGGAGCAAGAGAGCTCACTGTTTGCTGGCTTTACTGGATTGCTGACAATGATGGATTGATGGTGATAACTGCGTGTTTTCCTCGTTATTGCTGAACGAAGAAAAGAGGTTTGATTTTCTTCATATCTCTACTGCAAAAAGAGATAAATTACTGGACTGATTATTTGTGAGTTTACTGACCTCTTTTTCGACACTGGACTTTGCTAATGAATAATCCCGACGGACTGAACTAAGTGTATGATATATGGACTGTTTGACTATGCATATAAATCTTACTGGAATAAACTATTTAACTAGCACATTGTATCTGTTTTACTGAGTGTAAAACTTACAACAACGTTTATCTCACATATCTGCCTGCCTGACTGACTACCGTTGCACGCTCTGCTAGGGTGTATATCCCTAACAGGGAGAATCAGAGGAGGCGGAGGAGGCGGAGTGGGAGAAGCGGAGGAGGTGGAGTGGGAGAATCAGAGAGGAGGCGGAGTGGGAGAATCAGAGGAGGCGGAGGAGGCGGAGTGGGAGAATCAGAGGAGGTGGAGGAGGCGGAGTGGGAGAATCAGAGGAGGTGGAGGAGGAGGAGTGGGAGAATCAGAGGAGGCGGAAGAGGCGGAGTGGGAGAATCAGAGGAGGCGGAGTGGGAGAATCAGAGGAGGCGGAAGAGGCGGAGTGGGAGAATCAGAGGAGGCGGAGTGGGAGAATCAGAGGAGGCGGAAGAGGCGGAGTGGGAGAATCAGAGGAGGCGGAGTGGGAGAATCAGAGGAGGCGGAGTAGGCGGAGGGGAGAATCAGAGGAGGTGGAGGAGGCGGAGTGGGAGAATCAGAGGAGGCGGAGGAGGCGGAGTGGGAGAATCAGAGGAGGCGGAGGGGAGAATCAGAGGAAGCGGAGGAGGCAGAGTGGGAGAATTAGAGGAGGCGGAAGAGGCAGAGTGGGAGAATCAGAGGAGGCGGAGGAGGCGGAGTGGGAGAATCAGAGGAGGTGGAGTGGGAGAATCAGAGGAGAGTCAAAAGCCCCCAGGTCTGGAGTGGCTGATGAGGAAGAGGAGGAATAGGTGGGTCCAGTGCTTGACGTGCAGAAGGCAGGAAAGGAGAGCAGTGGAAATCTATGGGCGAGTCCTCGGGATGGGAGCTCCTAGAGGGAAGAGGGAATAGAGCTGGCAGAGAGAGAGAGAGGTGGAGCCTGGGCCATCTGTCAGCCCTCAGATGGAGAGTCAACAGCCCCCAGGTCTGGAGTGGCTGATGAGGAAGAGGAGGAACAGCTGGGTCCAGTGCCTAATGTGCAGAAGGCAGAGGAGAGGAGAGCAGTGGAAATATATGAGCTGGTCCTCGGATGGGAGTTCCGAGGGGGAAGAGGGAGTGGAGCTGGCAGAGAGTGGTGGAATTGGGACGTCCAATTCCATTGAGAGTCAACAGCCCCCAGATCTGGTGGTGGCTGATGAGGAAGAGGAGGAACAGCTGAGTCCAGTGCCTGGTTACAAAAACTAACCCTAAACTCTGCTCTGGGGTAGGGGAGTGTGAAGATTAAGATTAATCCACAGATCTTAAAATTGCCGAGCAATTTTGGACACGCCTGCCCAAGACCCTATCCAAGATATTACGGTCGCAGTTCTCAGCTGACTGCAAGTTGGTCATCGTGGATGGCAGCTGCAGATAGGTGGGGTTGTGTGTGGTGACGCCAATCTCGTTGGAGCCGGCCCATTTGTCCACCATCTTGTCAATCCACACCTGGAAGACCTCGCGTTCCACAGCGGCCGGTTGCTGAGGACCACGCCGTGGTTGAAGTCGTTGGTGGCACTGCACGGACAGGGAAGGAAGGGCAGAGTTCTCTGTTAGAGCTCCTTGGGACAATATCCAACAGACCATGGTTAGCCATTACCAGGTGGACCAGATGGGAAACACAGCCAGATAAGTCCCAAAAGTGCTTTTTCAGGAGGCAACTGGACTATCTGGGTTTTCTTTTGAAGATGTTTCGCTTCTCATCTGAGAAGCTTCTCCAGCTCTGACTGGATGGTGGGGAATGGAAGGATTTATCCTCTTTGCAGACAGCTGGTCATTTGCATCCTTTTTAGAGGGCCATTGAGGCCATTTGGAGGTTTATTTGTGTCCTCGGTGGTGCAAATTGGTTTGGAGCCTTCTTGGAACTGCTGAAAGGAGCTGTGTTGTGGACTGCACAACTTGTTTGCATTACTCAGGTG
Organism: Notechis scutatus; assembly: GCF_049901735.1. Classification (NCBI taxonomy): domain Eukaryota; kingdom Metazoa; phylum Chordata; class Lepidosauria; order Squamata; family Elapidae; genus Notechis; species Notechis scutatus. The sequence continues at coordinate 132,632,992 of NC_142010.1, forward strand.
ACCCCGAGGACACAGACAAAATTCCAAGTGGCCTCAATGGCTCTCTAAAAGAAAGGTCTTTAAGGAAAGAGAGAGAGAGAGAGAGAGAGAGAAAGAGAGAATGAAAGAAAAAGGGGGAGAATGAAAGAAAGAGGGGGAGAATGAAAGAAAAAGGAAATATCTTAGAATAAGAGAAGTAGAAGGGACCTTGAAGGTCACTTAGTCCAATCCAAAGGTTGTCCCAAAGGTGCTTTTATTCGCAAGAGGCAACTGGACTTTCTGGTTTTTATCTGAAGACGTTTCGCTTCTCATCCAAGAAGCTTCTTCAGCTCTGACTGGAGGGTGGGAGATGGAAGGAATGGGAGATGGAAGGAATACTCCTTGCAGGCAGCTGGTCATTTGCATCCTTTTAAGAGAGCCGTTGAGGCCACTTGGAGGTTTGTCTGTGTCCTCAGGGTCACCTGAGCATTGCAAATGGGTGTGGAGCCTTCTTGGAACTGCTGAAAGGAGCCCCGTTGTGGACTCCACAACCGTTTGTACCACTCAGGTGACCCTGAGGACACAGACAAACCTCCCAGTGGCCTCAATGGCTCTCTAAAACAAAGGCCTTCGAAGAAAACTGAAAGTCCAGTTGCTTCTCGAAAAAGCACTTTGGGAGGGAGGGAGGGAGGGAGGGAGGGAGGGAGGGAGGGAGAGAGAGAGAGAGAGAAAGAAAGAAAGAGGAGAGAGAGAAAGGAAGGTAAGTAGGTTGGTTGGTTGGTTGGTTGTTTAGTTAGTCAGTTCTGGTAAACTCTTGCTGGCTGGGGGATTCTGGGAGTTGAAGTCCACAAGTCTTTAAAGTTGCAAGGTTGGCAACCCTACACTCGAACAAGGGCTAAAGAGGGGCTGCCCCAAAGATCCAAAGCACCAGAAGGCAGGACAAGAAACAATGGATGGCAACTAACCAAGGAGAAAAGCAACCTGGAATTAAGGAGACATTTTCCTAATAGCGAGGACAATTAACCAGGGGAACTCCTTGACACCAGAAGCTGTGGGTGCTCCATCACTGGAAGGTTTTTTAGAAGAGGCTGAACAGCAATTTGTCGAAAATGGTTTAGGGCAGGGGGACCAGTGGCATAGGGTCTCCTGCTTGAGCGAGGCGGCGGGGCAGACTACAAGACCTCCAAGGTCCCTTCCGAGATGTTATTGATCTGGGATGTTATTCTATCATCCCAGATCAATTAGCCGGTAGAACTACTTGCTACTAGAAGTTGTGGGTGCTCCATTGCTGGAGGTTGTTAAGAAGAGACTGTCTGGAATGGTGTAGGGCAGTGATGGCACGCAGGTGGCACGCAGAGCCATTTGTGCGGGCATGCGAGCCCCAGGCAAACTTACCTCACTGCAAGATGCGTGCACCTCCCGGCTGATTTTCGGCCTGTTTGAGGCCTTTTCAGCCTGCCAGAGGCTTCAGGGAAGCTTCTGCAGCTTTTGGAGGCGAAAAACAGGCCCGTTTCATCACTTCTGGAAATACAGGAAGTGATGAAACAGGCTATTTTTCGCCTGCAAAGGCTGCAGCGGCTTCCCTCAAGCCTCTGGGAGGCCGAAAAAGGCCTCAAACAGGCCGAAAATCAGCTGGGAGGCGCAGTGCAGGAAAGGGGGCCCAGGGGGGGAATCGCACACGCATGCGCAGGGGGCATGGGGGGGCGTATGCATTGCCTTCTGGGTGCATGCACGCGAGCATGTGCGCTTGTGCACGCACACAATTTTTGGCACAGGAGCCCAAAAAGGTTAGCCACCACTGGCGTAGGGCCTCCTGCTCGATCAACGGGCTGGACTGGAAGATCTCTAAGGTCCCCTTCCCAGCTCTCTATTCCAATGGAAGATACGTACTGAGGCCACAGTGCCGTCCGTCCTTTGTTGATAATAGCAGCTTTCTCACCACAGTTTGGGTGGAAGAAGAGGCGTTCGGGTTCCGGCTGCCCCCGGCGTCAATGGCCCTCCGCCCCACGTCTGGCGAGAGGGCCCTTATGATGGCATTGTTGCGCTGAAGCCGGTCGATGTGGTTGTGATTGTGCACGATGGTGACCTTCACGGCCATGCTGTAGAGGTCCACACCATAGACCACCAAGGGGGTGAGGGTGGTGGTGACACCTGCAAAGAGAGAGAGCGAGGGGAATGGCCTCAGGGTCACATTGGCCCGTCGCTATGTTTGGCGTCCTGGCCTGGCTTGGGAGAGGGATTTAATTGGGGGCATTAATTCTTCAGGTGGCCCTCAGCTTACGACCGCCCTGCAGCCTGTCCATTGTGGTCATAAAGTGGCTCGCCCACACGATTGACCTAATGTCACCTTTTTTTTTTTTTGCATTATCATCTCTTTTATTCATCGAACGTGAAACTCAGTCAATGGAACGTTTAAAAATGTATCACAAATGAGAGAGGAGGAGGAGGAGGAGGAGGAGGAGGAGGAGGAGGAGGAGGAGGAGGAGGAGGAGGAGGAGGAAGAAGAAGAAGAAGAAGAAGAAGAAGAAGAAGAAGAAGAAGAAGAAGAAGAAGAAGAAGAAGAAGAAGAAGAAGAAGAAGAAGAAGAAGAAGAAAAAAGAAAAGAAGATGATGTTATTGATATTTAGGATGCTGGCAGCAACCCATATCAACCATCAGCGCCAGTCAATTATGTGATATAGTTTTAAATGTTTAGTTGACTGAGTTTCATGTTTAATGAATGATAATAATAATAATAATAATAACAATACTACTATCACCACCGAAACGTACAATTTATTGATATCGCAGTAGCAGGAGACGCCAGAGTAGAAGAAAAAGAACTGGGGAAAAAAAACCACAAAATACTGTGACCTGGCCATTGAAACTACGCGATTATGGAGGAAACATGTGACAGTGATACCCATTGTCATTGGGGCACTTGGCACCATGTTCAAGAATTTTACACAGTACCAGCAGAACTGAAAAACAACTGTGCTACTCGGAACATCGGACATCTTAAGAAGGTACTTGGTTGATAGCTAGGATGCTGGCAGCAAATCCTATCAACCACCAGTGCCAGTCAATGACATTTGTGATGCATTTTTAAATGTTCAGTTGACTTTCATGTTTAATGAATAAAAGAGATGATGAAAATAATAATAGTAATTGTTATAATAATAATAATCGCTTTTATTCATTAAACATGAAATTCAACTGAACATTTAAAAATGTATCACAAATCTCATTGACTGGCTCTGATGGTTGATATTATTATAATTGTTATTATTATTATTATAAACTTTTATTCATTAAACATGAAACTCAGTCAACAAGATCACAAATATAATTGACTGGTTGCTGCCAGCATCCTAGGTATCAGTTTCTTAAAATAATAATAATAATAATAATAATAATAATAATAATAATAATAATAATAATAATTTATTAATGAAATTTGCAACCCATCTTCTATCCAACGACTCCGGGCAGGTTACATCATAAAAACATTAAAGCATTAAGAAACATTAAAATCCACAATCATAGAAACACAGCGAATAAAATCATTAACCAATAAAATCAACCCCAGATGGGAAAGGAGAGAACTGGTCGCTTGGGGGAGGAGGAGGGGGCAGGGGGGTTTGTGGGGTGGTGGGACTAAACCTCCAGAAAGAATCTCTTTCATTGGAGCCCTTCGGCAGAACCTGGTCGTTAAGTCCAGGCAGTCCTCGACTTACGACGAGACAGTTCACTGAATTTTACGGCCAACCTCGCCAGAGTCGCTAAGTGAACCCTCTGCACTTGTTAAAAACCTTGACGTTAAGCTTAATCCAAACTCCCCCGGGACACTGCAACCATCATAAATACGAGTCGGTTGCCGAGCGTCCAAATGTTGATCCCTGAGTCCGTTGGGAGGCTGCGACGGCTCTTCAGTGCGGAAAAACCGGTCGTAAGTCACTTCTTTCAGTGCCGTTCTAACTGCAGTCACTAAATGAACTGCCGTTGAGGAGCACCTGTAAACACGGCCATATTTAAGCCGATGTAGCTGCTTTAAATGAAACCGTGTTTTTGGCCAAACATTGGAAGTAAACACAGATTTGGGGCCAAAACATCATGCATTGCAGTCATCATTCAAGAAATATCGCCATTTTCCCCCTCTCTTCAGCCCCAGCTTTGTTTCTCATCCCAGACGACGGTGCCCACCTTGGTCGATGCCGTTGATGTAGAAGTGAACGGCGTTGTTGGATTTCTGGGTCAAACCGATGTGGTCGCCTTCCTGTGATGGGAAGACACAAAGCAGGGTGGGAAGTTTCTCCAAGGAGATGGGGGGTGGGCTGCTAATGGTTTGCAACGGTTCGGGCGAACTGGCTGTTGAAACTTTTACATCTGGTTTGGCGAACTGGTCGTTCTGGCGACTGGCTGGCCCTGCCCCACCCTGCCCGCTCCTCCCAAGAATCCTCACATGGCTCGTTTTGGATTGCAAAACAAGCAGATGTCAGGATTCTGGCAGTTCCCCCATTTAAATCACAAGTCTCAAGCTAAATTTCTGAAGGATTTATTGGGAGTTAACAAGTCCGGCACTGCCTGGGTGTAGCGGACTCTGAGGCACATCATTCATTGTCCCCCTTGACCCTGGTCTCCCCCTCCACCTCTCGGGTGTATCATAATTCATATTCTCCAATGGGACACCTCCATAGGCCAGAGTCATCCATCATGCTGTCCAGTTAGAATTTTGCACGGCAGAAACTTCAGTCGCCTAGTTACTATTTTTGAAAACATTTATGGAATGCACTTTCGGTTTCCAAGCTGCTGCACTGCTCCCCCCTCCCTTTCTGTTGGCAACTCTAAAAAGACCAGGGAAATATTTTATGAGTTGACAGCAGGGTCCGTGCGGAGGCTCGGGAGGGAGAAAAACGGGCCTCCCGGAAGTTCCGGAAGGTCGGAAATGGTCCAGTTTCCTGTCTCCAGAGCCCAGGGAGGTGAAAACGCCCCCCCCGTGGCTCCATTTTCGCTCCTGGGGTGGTGCAGGTAGCCAAAGAGAGGACGTCTACTATGGCCACGGCCACCCAGCAACCAGGCAGAGAACTGGTTGCTAAATTATTTGGAGCCTATTGTCAACTTATAAAACATTTTGTATACACATTTTATAGTTGACAACAGAAAGAAGGGGGGGCGGTTTCAAAGAGCAGGTGGCAGTGTGGAATCGAAAGTACATTCCATTCATATTTTCTTCAAAGACTGATTAGATGGCTGAAGCTTCTGCCACGAAAAAAATCTAATTGGAGAGCATGATTGATGACTCTTGGCTATGGACATGTTTCGTTGGATGATACACCCAGAAGGGTTGGGGGGAAAAGCAGGACAGTGAATTACGTATCTCAGAGTTGGCTACGCCCAGGTTAGTGCTGGACGTAGAATGGTAGCTTCAAATAAATCCTCTTTAATTTTGGGAGTGCAGCTCGAGGCTCATGATTTAATTGGAGTAACTGCCAGAACCTTGACACCCACCCCTGGAGGAGGGGTGCCCAAAAAGGAGGGAGGGGGGAGCCCCAGCTTGTGGGGGTGGGCAAGGGGGATGAGAAGGGCGCGTTGAGCTCACCTGCAACTCATCCAAGCTGAATTCATAGTATTCCCGCCGGGTACCTTTCCCGTTGGTGAGAATCCCGCAGCCGCTCATCATAATGGTTCCTTCGTGGGTTGAGTGGAGCATGACAAGAACTGAGTGGGGACAAGGGCTGGCTCATGCGACTCCCCTCCCCCAGGGGGTGTCCTCTCCCCCCGCCCCCAACGGAGACCTCCTCCCCGCCCACCACCCACCATCCCCACCCTGGATATGCACTAGTCGGGAAGTCACCTGAGCACAGGTTCGTCATAGTGGCCGGATACTCCAGGTTGTTGCGGTTGTGGGTGGTGACCCCGATCTAGATGGAGCCCGACCACTTGTCCACCAGCTTGTCGATGCGGATCTGAGGAGAAGACAAAGTGGCAGCTTGAACTCTCCGGCACCTGTTTGCCTTTGAAATCTCTCTCACCCTCTAAAAATGGCGGGCTTTTTTGTTCTCAATCTGGGTGACGTTGGGCACTTCAACTCCCAGAATTCCCTACCTGGCCTTGCTCAATTCGCTGGCTGTATTCAACTGAGAATAGTTTGGTCTAGTGGTTGAGACAGAAGGCTGGAAAGCAGGAGCCTGGGAGTTCTAGTCCCCCCTTAGGCAGGAAAGCTGGCTGGGTGACTATGAGCTAATCACCAGGAGACAGGGAGTTCTAGTTTCACCTTAGAAAAGCCAGCCAGGTGACTTTGGGCCAATCCCCAGGAGATGGTGAGTTCAGGCCAGTCTCCCTCTCTCAGCCCAAGCCACCTCACAGGAATGTTGTGGTTGGGAAAAGAGGAGGAGGAAGAGGAGGAAAAGGAGGAGGATGTGTTTGACACTTCCGCAGCCTGGACTTGTTTGTACAAATAATAATAAAGGATATAGATAAATTGAAGGAATTGTTGGGGAGACCAACAAGAAGGATTGATCAAGAGCACGAAATATTGAGCAGCATCTGTCCTCCCCAGGGGTGAGAGAAGATGAATAGGAAGCTCAAAGGGAGCGGACTACAAATCCCAGATGCCTCAGCCTTGCTAAACATCCCTCATGAGCCCGCTGAGAGCATGATGTCCTACTTAAGATGCCCCAAGCAGCACTGCCAATTTTCTACACAGCTTACCGCAATGTTCCTCAACTTCTCTGACTTTTAAGACCCGTGGACTTCAACTCCCAGAATCCCCAGCCAGCAGATCAGTTCCCATTTAATTCTCATGCCAATCAACTCCCCCCACCTTTTAAAATAATTTAGCTTTTCAGGGGTTATTTCTTTTCTCATTTTGTTGAAATCAAGATATATCTACCACATTCCCAACATCTATGAAGAAAGTTACCCAATTAAAAAAAATACAAGATGTTCCCTAAATAGACCAGCAATTTTTTGGAAATTATAAACAGGGAACCTATTTCCATATGTGGTGGACATGCCCTCAAGCTAAAAATTATTGGGTTTAAAATTAGGCAATGGCTGGAGGAAATTACAAAACAAAATTGAGACCAGAGACATTCCTATTGGGTATATTAAGAGATAAAATAAGTAAGAAACTCTAATATATTATATTACAAGTAATAACTGCAGCAAGAATAGACTTTGCCCAGAATTGGAAAAGTGACAGCATTCCCTCTGATATTATGATAATAAAAAAGGTTTTAGAGAGTGCAGAAACGGATAGGCTTTCAATGGAAATGAAGGAGAGAGAAGAGACAGAGTACTACAAAATTTGGAATTTATGGTATAATTGGCTGCAAGGTAGACACAAAATAGAGAGATGAAATGAAAGGTTAGGGTGTGATGAAATAATTTGGTATGAATAGACATAATTATGTATACTTATGTATAAATATGTAAATGACTGTAAATATATGAAAATATGATGCAAATCAAATGTAAAATAACTAATAATATTTAGTAATATTTTATACACTTAAGAATATGTCAAAGTGAGTGAACGCTACTACAAATATGCTGTAATGAATGGAAATATGTTTTTTAATTGTTAATTGTAGAATTTGTTTAATAAATAAAAAAAAATACAAAATCGTTACGCCACATTTCTTCTTGTCTTAAAAAGTCACAAAAGGTTGAGAAAAATGGCTCACATCAAAGGGCTCCATTTCTGGGCCGCTGGAGGTTTGGGGAGGGGGGTCCCAGGACCTCCCACCCAGTGGTGGGATCCTGTGGTGGACTCCCATGGAAAGGATGAGACACAAGCGAGTGAACTCGGGATGGGAGTCTAGAGCAATTTCTAGTGCTCCCTTTTTATTGAGAATTTTACACATAGTAAGCATTCACATTGTGGATTACAATAATTAAACATAATACACAGAATTATTTACAATTGTCTGAGCTGCTTGATTGTTTCTGGTGTTTACTTTTAATTTCCTTGTTTTATCTAGGTGACCTTTAGGCAGACATGTATGTATAAGGTCTTAGATTAATCATTACTCAATACTGAGTCAGAGTTATTCCCACATCTCCCCTGTTTTAGTTTTTTGATGATCGCGGATGCCTCGGTAGCTTTTCGCCATCTGCAACAACAGCTCTCCTTCCGTAGGCTTCGCCCGACACATTCCTAAAAGTCCAGGGAGACATTGGATACAACAGCATACACAAAGAGAAAGTATAAAAAGCAATATCACTCCAACAATTAGGTGACGAATCCATGAACCATCTGGCAACCAGGACCAAAGTGCAGACCACACGTCCAGTCCCTCGTCTTCCGATCGTAATGGATTCTCATTCAGGGTTTGTTCCATATGCTGTATAGTAGCTGTAATGTTTGGAGAAAAATCAGAGATATACATGCAACAATGCGTATGAATCACAGCGCAAACTCCTCCTTGCGCTGCCAAAATAGTGTCCACCGCATATCTGGTTTGCAGGACAAAGTTAAGGATTTTTCCTTGCTCTTCTTCAAGCAGCTTTAGAGTTTTAATGGTTTCTTTAAACATAGTAATTGTCCAATTGTTTAAACGATGTAAATCTCTATAGTTCATCATGACTCCTAAAGGAGGACTAACTCCCCTCGATATCTGTGTCCAGTAGTCATGAGTCAAAACAGAGTTTACTCACAGGAACGCGCATTGCGGATATGAGGAGTCCCCAATGATTTTTGAATGAAATGAGATGGGATTACTTTCCCAAAGGTGCAGACTCCTTTCCATCGTGCTGGCATGCGATCATAAGCCATCCGTCCACACAGCAACCATAGATTTGCTCCCAGGAGATGACCAACCGTATTTGGTTCAGCATAGATTAATTGTGCAAAGGATTCCATTAACATAGCCAAATAAGTGGATGATGGTGCGTATTTCCCATTCGCACATTTGTACAACTGGTTTTCTCTCATGGTGGGACAACATGTGGCAGGAATATATGGACACCTATTTTCATTGATCAAAGATGTGATATCATATCGAGAAATGTTATGTACAAAGTAAGTGAGATTTTTAGTTTTCATATCATTAGAATAAAACCGACTTCCATTGCTAATAACAATTGTTTTGTTGCAAAATGGATATGTTCCCAAGTAAGTCATATTCTCTACTGTCTCACTGTGGGTCCAGCAGATACCCGCCACCTCTTGGATTCGGCTTCCAAGATGCAATGTATTTATGTTACTTGTAGTCCGTTAGACCACGTCCCCGAACAACCATAGCATTGTCCCTTATACCAGTCACCTTCAGCCAGAGGTACTGCAACCATTGGAAGCCCTGATGTTTTGTGAGTTGGCATGTGCATACATATCCAACAATCAGTTTTATTATGAAGGTTTGCTAGCTTCCCATGTCCTGGATCAACGTGTTTCTTTTCCATTCCCCAAATCCATCCCCTTGCCCCTTTGGCTGATGATAAGGACGCACACAGCGAGCAGGAACCCAAACAACTGTCCCCTCATCTTCAACAGCAGCGTATCCTCTGCCCCAAGTTATCAGCGGACAGGTCCTCTCCACGTTGGATCTGGTAGTCTCCTATACCGAACTTTCGGTCTTGGCGTACCTGCAGAAGGGGAGGAAGCAAAATGCCTACTGGCTGCCGTAGCAGCTGTCATGTTTAGAAAATTTTAAGTATATAATGTAATATTAAGAATGTTTTGTATGTAAGGCAAGCCATATCCATCCACTTCCGCCGTTTTTGTTTTTATGAAGGAGTGTCCTTTGGAAGTGGCCATTGGTCAATCCAGACTGGCTGAGAGGTTAACAATTGCAATTTTTCCATTATCCAATAACAATTTTTGTGCGAAATTGTGATAGCAAATCTCTACCCCACAAGTTTATATGCAAGGGCAACACAAGAGGTTGAATCCTTGCGGTCTCACCAGTTTCTCTATGCAATGCCTTCAACCAATGTACACTACTTCTAGCAAACCACCCACTCCACGAACAGCCGGAGAGTCCTCAAGCGCCCATTCATTTGGCCATTCCTTTTGGCGTATCACAGAGACATCTGCTCCGGAATCTATAAGGCCAGAAAATGATTTTTCTTGAATTTCAATTGTCATTTTTGGTTGGTCTGTAGTCAAATTTTTTGTCAGCGCTAGCAATTCTGCAGCAACTGGAGAACTGGTCATTTCAGTGGACCCAAAACCGCCAGTTCTGTGGGATCCCAATTAAAGGATTCATAGGAATGTATGGAAGCAATAATAACTGGGCAATAGAGTCACCGCCATTAATGATGTAGGAGTATCAGTGTATAATTGTACCTTAATAACCCCTTTATAATCTTGATCAATAACCCCTGGAATAACAAAAACCCTTTTTCTGATGCAGAAGACCTGGGAAGTACCAATCCCACTGTTTTTCTGGCAGTGGCCCATGCAAATGAGTGTCCTCAATGTATACTTGATTAGGAAAAGTCACATCAATTGAGTTCAACATTTTTAAACCCAAACCTGCACTCCTAGCAATTGCAGGCGATGCTTTTGTGACAGCCTTGGGAGCGGGGCTAGCTGCACGCCCCAAATTTAGTTTCCCGGATTTTGGTTCTGATCAGAGCGACATTGATTTGCCCAATGAAACCCTTTTCTGCATTTTGGACAGACCGATTTCGAGCGAACGTCCCTATTTTTGGTTTTGTTAAATGCCATTCCCCCCAGGGGCACGGCACTGAGCTTTAAAATGGCCAGGTTTCCCACAATTAAAACAATTCCCTGTAGGTTTCATCCCTTTTTGTAATGCCATAGCCAAAGTCTCCATGTTGTAAGCCTGAGAACCCACCACTGCACATGCCTTTAACAGATCAGCCAGAGTAACCTCACCTCTAGCCACCAAAGGCTGTAAAATACGCTTGCAGTCAGCGTTTGCATTTTCAACTGCCAATTTCAGCAAAAGTTCCTTTGCTGCTTCTTCATTAGATATTTGTCTGGAAATAGCCAATTGTAGCCTTTCCGCAAAATCATTATAAGACTCAGATGCTGTTTGCTTAATTTGAGAAAAAGACTGTGCTGGGGTTCCCACATCCTGGATGCGGGACAATGCCCAAGGACAGCTGCCATAACCACTGGAAATACGTGATCAGGCAAATTAGCAGCTTGATCAGCAGTGGATTCAAACAAGCCTGCCCCATAGATTTGGTCTGGCGTATACAGCCCCCTGAATTCCTTCCCCTAGTGATAGCTTCTCTTGGTATTCTGAGTCAAAGACCACATACTGAGTAGAACTCAATATCATTCTCATTAAATCTTTCCAGTCATTAGGAATCATGCGTGAGGTAGCCAAACTTGTCAGAAGCCCTTTGTAGAAGGACTTTGAATACCATAATCTTTAACTGCTTTTTTAATTTCCCTAAGAACAGCTAAAGGAATCGGAATCCATTCAGTTTGCATATTACCTTGAGCATTTATTTGCCTATTAACTGGAAACAAATTCATCTGGGTAATCTCGTCAGGCTCTAATTTCCCTTCATTGAAAGCCTGATGCATCATTGCTTGAATTTTCCCCGTTTGTGATTGGATTTTTCTCCTCTACAGGCGTAAGCGCTGTTGGGGTTGAGAAGGCATATTCCAATTTAGAAATTGGGGTGCAACACAACTCCTTCATAAGGAGGAGGTTCAACTAAAGTTTTTAAAAGAGGTTGCTGCTGTGTCTCTAAAGCAGTCATAACAACCTTCCAATATATCAAAATTTCAGCTGTTGCCCGTGGCTCTTCATGAAGGATAGTTCCAATTCTCCGCCATGTGTCTAACTTTTAAGATCCCTTCTCTGGATACCAGGGACATAGCCACCAGATCTCTTGCAGCAGCTCTTTCACATTACCTTTTGAAAGAACTATTTGCTCCCCCAGAGGGTTTAAAGAAAAAGAAGTTTGTCCTGACTAACTTCAGCAGCTCACTAACATGCCGTTCCTGTGGCTGAGAGAGTTTTCCCCCATGCTCCCTGAAAAATCCTATTGTCCAGCAATAGTTAAGTACGTACTTTACCTATTCCAGGCGAGGAAACACGGAGGTCCGGACATGTACCACCTGCAGTGGATCACGTCGGGGTCACCACTTGTGGTGGACTCCCATGGAAAGGATGAGACACAAGCGAGTGAACTCGGGATGGGAGTCTAGAGCAATTTCTAGTGCTCCCTTTTTATTGAGAATTTTACACATAGTAAGCATTCACATTGTGGATTACAATAATTAAACATAATACACAGAATTATTTACAATTGTCTGAGCTGCTTGATTGTTTCTGGTGTTTACTTTTAATTTCCTTGTTTTATCTAGGTGACCTTTAGGCAGACATGTATGTATAAGGTCTTAGATTAATCATTACTCAATACTGGAGTCAGAGTTATTCCCACAGGATCCAAATAATTTTTTAAATTTTTTTATTGAAAATAAACTTTTTAAAAACTCTTGAACGTGGTGGTATGTCTTTGACATACGTATCACTCTTTACGTTGTTATATAAGTGAAAGATCATTAAACAGTATAACCATTTATACACACACACACACACACACACACACACACACATATATATATGGTATTCAGCTTTGTTCGGGTATTTTCCCACGTCATTATAGTTGTGCTTTTAAAGTTGTAGCAACATTTCGGCAGAATCTCATCTGTCATCATCAGGCTTCTGTGTTGTGTTCGTCTGAGACACATTGGACAGACCAATAGAAGAATAAGTACCCGCCTGGATGAACACAAAAATGCAGTAAAAAAGCTGGAACACACTTCTTTACTAGTCCAACACATGAAAGCCACAGGTCATAGCATCGACTTCAATGGCAACAAAACCCTAGCCACTATAGAAAACCCCAGCTGCAGAATTATCAGAGAAGCCATAGAGATTGAAAAAAGACCTGAAAGCATGAATAGAAGAGAGGATTACACCAGACTGTCAATTATTTGGAAGCCTGCACTCACAAACAAAAAAAATCTCCACACCACTAGCCAGGCAAACACCTGGGCACAAACAGACCCCCGATACCTCCAGCTCAAACACACCCCAACCAGGCACCCAGATGAAACCTAGCTTCCTAATAAATGATAGCCATCCGTTTACTCGGAGCCAAGCCGCACTAAAAGCCTCCAATACAGGAAACACAATGTTGCCAGCCAGTCAAGACCAAAAAAAAAGCTACAAAAGAGACAGAAGATATTAGAAACACCAATCAAGCAGAACACAGCAAACTCCAAGACCAATAAACACAGACCAAGACTCCCAACCAATCAGGATGAAGAAAAAAACCATTCTGGCAAAGCAGTAGGCTAGCCCCAAATTTAAAACAGAAACGGCTGTGAAAGCCTGACTCACAGACGAACACAATACAGAAGCCTGATGATGGCAGATGAGATTCTGCCGAAACGTTGCTACAACTTTAAAAGTACAACTATAATGACGTGGGAAAATACCTGAACAAAGCTGAATACCATACATACATACATACGTACGTACGTACATACGTACATACATGTACATATTTTCCCCCTTATTTCCATATTTTTATTTTATATATAATATAATAATACAATATAATATAATACATAATATATATAATATAATAATACAATACAATACAATACAATACAGCACAGCACAGCACAGCACAGCACAGCACAATACAATACAATACAATATTTTTTCCCCTTATTTCCAGTGACTCACCATTCTCCGATTCTAGGCTGCTGGGAAATTTATCTGGCCGAGTCTGGTTCCAAGGCGCTTCTAGGGCTACAGAGAAGAGGAGGAAGAGGAGGAGGAGGAAGAAGAGGAGGAAGGAAAAGATGTCGGAGGTCCTTCCGAGAGAAACCACAGGCCGTGTTCTAAAGGAACAAGCCAGGAATCCTAGCTCAAAAGGTCCTGAAGGGGCAGCCAAGAACCCCACAAGGAGGTTTAAAAAGATGGCTCCGTATGGGATGCCAGGAGAGGTTCAGCCTGGCTTGTGCCTGCTGGGCACAGTGACTTCCCACCCTTTCAATGGGTGGCCATGCAGACCTTTCCCCTCTCTTGCCAGCCAACACCTGACACAGGTAATCCTCGGCTTACGACTGAAACTGAGCCCTCTGGCTAAGCGAGAGTCATTCAAGTGAATTTTTGCCCCATCCTCCGAGCTTTCTGGCCACGGCCATTAAGCAAACCACAGCCATTGTGAAGGGAGTAACATGGTTATTAAGTGAACCCGGCTTCCCGATTGACTTTGTTAGAAGGTTGCAAAAGGGGATCCGGGGACACAGTGGCCGTCGTAACTAATGAGTCAGTGGCCAAGCGGCCGAATTTGGGTCGTATAACCGTGGGGAGGCTGTGAGTGTGAAAAATGGACCTAAAGTCACTTTTTTATTCCCCCCAGTGCCGTTGTAACTCCGGTCACTAAATGAACTGTTGTAAGTGAAGGACTGCCTGTATTTCAAGAGGGGTATAGACATAGGGGATGAATCGTCCCGCAGATCTGTCCAGGGAGAGCTATCTAAAGTGATCCCTTGGCCAAACCAGGGCAGCAAAAAATCCACCCCTTCCCTTCCCGTCCTTCGGTCCCAAATCCCCCACATTAGTTCTTTAAAGACCAGTGTTTAAGATTGTGTGTGTGTGGGGGGGGGGGGGACTTCAACTCCCAGTATTCAATCAATCAATCAGAATAGAGTTGGAAGGGACCTTAGAGGTCTTCTAGTCCAGCCCCTGCTCAAGAAGGAGACCCTCGACCATATCGATCAATCCATCAATCAATCAATCAATCAATCAATCAATCAGAATAGAGCTGGAAGGGACCCTGGAGGTCTTCTAGTCCAGCCCCCTGCTCAAGCAGGAGACCCCATACCATTCCAGACTAATGGCTGTCCAGTCTCTTCTTAAAAAAGCCTCCAGTGATGAAGCTCCCACAACTTCTTGGCAAGCAGTTCCACTGGTTAATTGTCATCCCTGTTAGGAAGTTTCTCCTTAGTTCTAAGTTGCTTCTCTCCTTGGTTAGTTTCCATCCATTGTTTCTTGTCCTGCCTTTGGGGGCTTTGGAGAATAAATTGACCCCCCTCTTTTTTGGGGCAGCCCCTAAAATACTGGAAGATTGCTATCATATCCCCCCTCGTCCTTCTTTTCTCCAGACTGGCCAAACCCAAATCCAGCAAAGTCAAGACCAGGGGTCGGCAATCTTACACACTCAAGAGCCATTTGGAGACATTTCCCACAGAAAAGAAAACATCGGGAGTCACAAAACCTGATTATTTCCTGAGTGGCCACAAAACTAGCATATGTAGTTGAATTAAACGTTCTGTTTTCTTCTGAAACTTTTCTTTTCTTGGATTTATCCATGGTTGGCCTACTGGTGGGGTCGAAAAGCTCAATAAATCACATGCCAGCGGGTGTCGCATATTGGCGGTTGTGACGCCTATTTTGAGCAACGGAGCTGTAGCAGAGGGGATGAAAGCCACATGGGGCTCTCGAGCCATGGGTTGCCAACCCCTGGTCTAAGACTGACATATATTAATTCTTAATTCATCTTGGGAGTTGAACATCCATGCATCTTAAATTTGAGAAACACAGTGATAGACAAATACTCCTTTGGTCTTTTTAGTTGCCAGCAGAAAGGGAGAGGGGAAAGGCAGTGCATTCCTCAAATGTTTCAGATAATTACTAGGCAGCCGAAGCTGTTGGCGTGCAAGATTTTTACTGGAGAGCATGATGGATGACTCTTGGCTATGGATGTGTCCCATTGGAGAATATATATCCAGGGTGTCTGGATTCCGGCAGTTACTCCAAGTAAATCATGAGCCTCGAGCCACACTTCCAAAACTAAAAAGGATTGATTTGAGTTAACGTTCTACGTCTGGCATTAACCTGGGCGAGCCAACTCTGAGATACGTAATTCACTGTCACCCTTGATCCTGCTTCCCCCCTCGGGTGTATCATCCAACGAAATACATCCATAGCCAAGAGTTGTCAATCATGCTCTCCAATTAGATTTTTTCGCGGCAGAAGCTTCAGCCATCTAATCAGTCTTTGAAGAAAATATGAATGGAATGTACTTTCGATTCCACACTGCCACCTGCTCTTTGAAACTCCTCCCCTTCTTTCTGTTGTCAACTATAAAATGTGTATACAAAATGTTTTATGAGTTGACACAGGGGGTGGGAGGAAGACCAGGGTCAAGGGGGAAATGAATGGGTTTTAGTGTCGGCTGCACCCAGGGAACGCCAACATGGTCACTCCCAATCAATTTTTTTAACTCTGAGAGATGCAGCTAGAGACTTATGATTTGAATGGGGGTGTATAGTCGGAGCCCTAACACCCACATTTGAATGCGGAGATTTGGAGAAAAATACCCGCGCTTTCTTTACACTTGTAGCCCATTCTATCGTTCACCCGTGGCGCTAAAAGATGGCCTCATTCATGCGTGGCCCTAACCCTGCTGTGTTATTTTTCCTGTCCGGTTCCTCAACGGCTCTGCCAATTCTCCACTTTTTTTTTTTTTTGCAATAAATTTTTATTGTTTTCCACCAGTACAGATCTTAGTTTGATTATTCAGCAGATTTTGTATCAACATATATTATCATACATTTCCATTAACTATTCGTACATATTATTTTAATTATTTTAATTTTTAAATACTCTGTAGTGTGATTGTGATGTGGTGTTTGGGGCACTGTGCTGGAGTAGCTTTCAAATTTCATTGTATTCGTGGAATGCAATGACAATAAAGCTGTCCATTCCATTCCATTCCATTCCATTCCCATTCCATTCCATTCATTATTCCATTCCATTCCATTCATTATTCCATTCCATTCCATTATTCCATTCCATTCCATTCCATTGATACACAGTATATTTCCTTTAGTTGAAATTACTATTGTTACTTATTTGTCTGTTTTCATATTGCGTATCACTCTCGAGGATTCTCTTATATTCATCTTTTCTAATTATCTTTTTTCTAGCCACAAGTACCATCTATGCCAAACTGAGTAATGTATATGCTATTATCTTACATTATCTTACATTTCTATCATCTATTCATACATATCATTAATACAGATTACCTTTATGTACAATTACTATATTTATACAATTATTCATCTTTGAACCTTTTGTTTATCCATTCACTTATGTATCACTCTCTTGAGAATTCTTATATTCATATTTTCTAATTCTTATCTGTCTTTTCTAGCCATAAGTACCATCTATGCCAAACTGAGTAGTATTCAGATTCTTCTTTTTCTCTTATTTTTAGTGTGAGCCTATCCATTTCAGCACAGTCTGCTATTTTTTGTAAAATTAATTCTTCTGTTGGGACCATATGCTCTTTTCACACTTGCGCATAGGCTAGTCTGGCCGCTGTCAATATATGTAACATTATTTTATCTTTTTTTTTTGAGGGGGGGGGGGTTGTTACCTTCATCGCGGGAGGGTCCCTCTTCCGCTTCCTCCGCATTCCCCGGCACCACTGTGATCTGGGTGCACTTGCCATAGAGATCGACCACGGCCCAGATGCGGGGTGGGATGCCCGTGGCTGCCATGCCACAGTCCTGGCCATTGACCCAGAGGCGTAGCTCCCCGCTGTCCGTCCGCTGGATGCCCACCCGGTCGCCTTCGCCTAGCTGGTCCAGGTCCTGGCCGTACTCCTCCAGGATGGAGCGCCCATCACGCAGGACTGAGCAGCCGGAGATGATCCAGGAGCCCCCTTGAGGCCGGTGGCGCTGCTGGGGAAGTCCAGGTGGTTGGGGTCCAAGGCGGTCACCCGATTTCAAGGAGTCGCTCCAGGAGTTGACCTGTGGGAAAAGTGGATGGAAGGGTGTGTGTGTCGGTGATTCAGACTCGGCGCTAGCAAAGCAGGGGGCTCAGGGGTCAGGCCTCCCTCAAGCAGGGGGAGCTTAAACCCAGCGGCCAGGGATTCCTGCTGTTTTTGGGGGAGTGGGGGGTGACAAGAGT
This sequence comes from Notechis scutatus, assembly GCF_049901735.1. NCBI lineage: Eukaryota > Metazoa > Chordata > Lepidosauria > Squamata > Elapidae > Notechis > Notechis scutatus. The sequence continues at coordinate 132,650,865 of NC_142010.1, forward strand.
TCTGGGGGGTCAATATTCCTGAAAGAGTTCTGGGTGAAGCCAGCCTGGATCCTGGAAGTGTTTTCTGAGTGGGGGCATCTCTAGGGGTCTCTTTCTTTGGGGTTCAACCCATTTTGTACCCCGGAGAGAAGCGATAAAAAAGTAAGGGGCAGAAGAGGAGGGGTATGGAGAGGGGGCAGCGCTGCTCCTCCAGCTCTCTCTGTTGCCCACCCCTTTGGAGCTCCCTGTACTAGGCTCACCTTGCTATTTTTTGGACCATCTGAGGCTTAAGGGCCTGTCATACAAGGGCCCTCCCCTGGGACCCCCGAGGCTTTGCCCACTAATGAAAGGGAAGGAGGGAATCTGCCCAGTTCCATTCCCAAGACAACTCCTTCCCCCAGTTATTCTTTTGAAGACCCCTCCCCTCCCTGCCCTTCCCCTCCTTGGCGAGCCCCCTCTCCATTGTCTCATCCCCCTGGGGGGGGACCTGGGGTTTCTGCAAAGGACGGGTGCTCCCCGAGAGTCTCTCCTCCCCTCCAAAGAGGGAAGGGCAGCCCTCCTCCCCCACCTCCATCCTTCTGACAGCCCCCTTTATTTGGAGACCCCTCCCTAACCCCGCCCCCTGACACCCCCCAGGTCTTCCCCCCTCAGTGCACCTCCATCCCCAAGACCCCCAATTCCCGCTTCCCTTGCCCATCTCCTTCCCTCCTGAAGCCCCCGCTCTCCTGAGACCCCCATGCTCTCCACCCTCCCACAGCACATCTCACCATCCCCAAGACCGCCTCCCCAAATTGCTTTAGGCTTTATTTGGGGAGCCCTGTCCTGCCCCCTTCTCCCCTCCTGCAGCGCCCCCAGGCCCTCCACCCTCCCACACTTCATCCCCATCCCTAAGACCCCTTTGCCTTCTCCCTGCCCTCCTGCAGCCCCCCACCCGTGAGACCCCCCAGGTCTTCCCCCTCCCACAGCGCCTCTCTCCTTCCCCAAGACCCCCTCCCCAAATTGCTTTAGGCTTCATTTGGGGACCCCCCTCTCCTGCAGCCCCCTCCCGAGACCCCCTCCCACAGCGCATGTCCATCCCCAAGAGACCACCCCTCCCTCCAATCGCCTCGGCCTTCACTCGGAGACCCCTCCCCTGCCCCTCTCCTCCCCCTCCCTCACCATCCGGTCGATGCGGACGGTGAAGAGGGCCCCGGAGGCGAGGGGCTCCCGCTCAGCACCAGCCCGTGGTTGAACTCCTGGCCGGGCTGCGAGCGAGCCGCGCTCCACCCTCCCGCGACACCGTCACCAGCCCGCCCGTCCGCGGATGTAGCAGCGGGGCTGCGCTTGACGGACGCGCTTGACGACCAACCTCTCTCCCAAGCAATATCTTCGCTCTTGGAGGCCGCCTTCTAATAACGGCTCCGCGCTTGACGGCCGTCCTTAACAACAGGCCCGCTGAGCTTAGCAACGGCGTCGCGTTTGACGGCCGAGGGGATTTGCGAGCCTTCTTTCGCCGCTGGACTTCCCGCTTGGGGTCTTCTTTGCGGGGCTTGTGTCCGCCCCGTGGGATGTGACAGTGGGGCCCGTTGCCGCCTGGGGCTTCTTCATGGGCTTTGCACCATGGGCTTTGTGGCTTCTCTGGGTCCAGCGAGAGAGGAGATGCAATCAGAAGGGTCTTTCAATCGTGTTTGGCTTCAACCGGGCAGATATGGCGCTGAAACCTCTCTTCTCCCCTCCCCCAACTCTTCTTTTGAAGAGAAAAATGCAAAAGGCTCGAAGGGAGACACTGGGGAGAGGAGGGAAGGGGTTTCCTCCACTTTTTTTTCTTCAATCAGGCGCTCCGTTAGCCACCTATGGCTTCAGAGGCGATGGCGGCACCCACCGGCAGGGGGCCTTTCCGCCTGCAGTTGTTTTTTTCCCCCTCGTGACGCGGTGACGTCATCAGGGCGCGCGGGCGACAGCTGCTTGGAGCCAAGCCCCGAGGAGGCGGAAGAGCCGCGAAGGGTTGCTGGAGGCGCTTCTGTCCGGGGCTGCCGAGGGGCTGATCCTCATCCAGGGTGAGGGGCTGGTCGAGGAGGGGGTGCTCTCGAGGCCGAGGCTTCCCCCACCCCCTCCCGCAGGCTACGGCGGAGGGGCGCCCCTTTATGGGACAGCTGGAGGGGAGGGAGGGGCGGGGATTGTTAGTGGCGTCTAGCTTGGAGCTGTGGGATCTCCTGGTGGCCTCCCATCCCCTCCACAGTGGCCGATCGCATGCAAGGGGGCCTACTGGTGCCCCCCCGCATCCCTCCTGAACGGGATCTGGTGGTCTTATCGCGTGCAGAGGATCTCCTGATGGGCTTCCATCCCTTTCAGGGGATCTCCCAGTGGTCTGTTGCATGGAGCGGATCACCTGGTGGCCTCACGTCCCCTTCAGGCGATCTATAGCATTACGAGAATATCCTGATGACCTCCTATCCTCTTCAGGGAATCTCTCTGTGGTCTACTGCATGTGGGGGAACCACCTGATGCCCCTCCCCCATCCCCTTATAGGGCATCTTTTACTGGTCTATCACATGCAGGGTTTCTACTGGTGGTCTCCCATTCCCCCTGCAGGGGATCTCCTTTTTTTTAAAAAAAAAAATTTTTTTTATAAAGTTTCCAAATTTTAAAAACATAAAATAAAACTTTATACATTGCTATCAACATCAAGACATCTTTTGCATCTCTTCACCTTTTTCAGTATATGTATTTATTTATTCCTTTACCATTGCATCTTACTCTTACTATAAATCAATATCTTTTATCCTTACATATCAATCTTCTCCATAGTATATTTACATACAGTATTTACATATTCCCTCATTCTTTTCCTAATTGCCATTTTATTTTCTTTTTAATTCTAAACCATTCATACCAGGCTTCCCAGGCCCTATAATAAATTGAATCTTCTCTGTCTTTTATTTTCATTGTTAGCCTGTCCATCTCTATACAATCTATTATTTTTTTTATAACCATGCCTTCCGGTGGAACCCTTTTTTCCCTTCCATAGTTGTGCGTACGAAATCCTTGCAGCTGTTAATATATGTAACATAATAGATCTATCTGTTTTATTGCATTTTTGTGTTATTATACCTAATAAAAAAGTTTCCGGATTAAATTCAGTTTTCTGATTCGTGATTTCTTCTATCCATTGTCTAATTGTATTGCAATATTTTTTCACTTCCTGGCATGTCCACCAGGTATGAAAATAAGTGCCTTTTTCTTTTCCACATTTCCAACAATTTGGGTCTGAGTTAAACATTTTTGCCAATTTAGCGGGAGGAAGGTACCATCTGTAGAACATTTTGTATTGATTTTCCTTGTATGCTGTGGATATAATTAGTTTGTAATTTGATCCCCACATTCTCCCAATTTTCCAGGTCTATATTGTGGCCAACATTTTTCACCCATACCACCATCGTCTCTTCCATTTTAAAATCTAGTAGAAAGTTATATATTCTTGAAAACATTTTCTTTTCCATTTCTTGTAGAATTTTATCAAATTGATGCTTTTCCAAGCAGAAACCAAATTGTTCTTTGTCCTTCTGATATCTCGCCTGAATTTGCATGTATGGCCACCAATCTATTTTTATATTTTGTTGCTGTAATTCTTGTCTCATTTTTAATCTTCCTTGTGTGTCTAATAGGTCTTTGTAATTCCTCTTTTTTCCCAGATCCATTGCGTTTGGGTAGATTTGTGCTTCCATAGTTGACAGCCAGTTCGGTATTTTAGTATAATAATTCTTTTTAATCTTGTTCCATGTCCGAATTAATGAATCTATAATCATGTGTCTCTGAAAATATGCATGCTGTTTACATTTCCCATCCCATAGGAAACTGTGCCACCCTCTCTGCAAGTTGTGACCCTCTATCGACAATATTCTTCTATTTTCCAGGTTGATCCAATCTTTAATCCATACCATAGCCACAGCCTGATAATACATTTCCCAGTCAGGGAGTCCAAAGCCACCCCTTTCTCTTTTGTCCTGTAACAATTTCATTTTTATCCTAGCTTTTTTCCCATCCCAAACGAATTTACTTATTATTCGATCTAATTCTCTAAAAAAGGTTTTATCCAATCTTATTGGTACAGTTTGAAAAAAAGATAGCATTTTTGGTAGGGTAGACATTTTAATTGCGCAATTTTCCTCAGTAGTGATAGCTGTAATTTCCCCCACATTTCCAATTTTTTGATTTGTATTATTAATTTATCATAGTTATCTTTTCTGATTGAAGAGCATCTTGCTGTTAACTAAATGCCTAAATATTTTACCTTTTTCACACTTTGCATTCCCAATTTTCCTTTTAATTCTTTTCCTTCTAATTCTTTTTTTTGCTTATCTTTTAAATTTTTAGTCAATAATTTTGTTTTTATTAATCTTAAGGCCTGCGACCTTGCCAAATTTCTCTATTTCCTTTATTAATTTTACTCCGTATCCTCTGGATCTTCCAAAAAAAATACTATATCATCGGCAAATTCCTGGACCTTATAATGCTCCTTTTTAATTAAAGCCCCTTTGATTTCTACATTTTCCTAACGTTTTGAATAAGTTTTCTAAGGTAAGAATAAAGAGAAGGGGTGACAGTGGGCATCCTGCGTTACTCCCTTATTGATCTTGGAATGTTTCGTTCTGTCACCATTGTTACACTGGCCATCTGTGTCGTATAAATTGTCGAAATCAATTTAATAAATTTATTGCCAAATTGCATGCTTTTTAATTGTTGTATTATGAACTGCCAATTAACATTGTCAAATGCCTTTTGTGCATCGAGGAAGACCATTGCCAATTGTTTTCCTGGGTTTGCTTCATAATATTCAATTATATTCAATACCATTCTGGTATTATTTTTAATTTGTCTATTCGGTAAGAATCCGTTTTGGTTGCTATGAATGATCTGATTAAGGGTTTTTTTCAATCTTTCTGCCATTATGGACATAAGTATTTTATAATCATTTAAAGGGATATGGGCCTATAATTTTGAATTAATTGATGGTCCAAATCTTCTTTTGGGATCAATGTTATGTATGTCTCCCCCATCACTTAGGTAATTTTTCTGTCGTCAGTACCTCATTATAGAGTTCTAATAATTGCATTTCTAATTTTTCTTGGAGCGTTTTATACAGTCCCCAGGGAGACCATCCGGTCCCAGTGTCTTATTGTTTTTCTGTTTCAGGATTGCCTCTTGCAGTTCTCTTAATGTTATTTCCTGTTTATCTCTTCTTTATCCTCTTCCGGGATCACCAGTAGCCCTTTTCCTTCTAAGTAATGTTGGATATTTCCCTCTGGTACATCTTCCTACTATATAATTCCTCAAAAAAAACTTTTAACAATATGTTTTTCTTTACAGTTTGATGTTGTAGCGTACCATCAGCGTCCTTCAATTGTTGGATGGATCTTTTTCTTTCTTTCTTAAGTCTATAGGCTAGCCACCTTCCTGGCTTATTCGCGTGTTCAAAATAATTCTGTTTTATCTTTTTCATGTCCTGTAACCATTCATCTTGTGCTAACATGTTCAATTTATGTCTAATCATTATCCTCTCCGTATTTGCTGTCTTATTATGTGGTGTTTTTTCTAGTGTTTTTTCTAACTCCTTAAGAGTATCTAGTCGTTTAGATTGTTCTCCTTTTTTTCCTTATATCTATGTGTATTATATGAAATTGCTAGGCCACTGATATATGCTTTAGTCGTGTCCCATAGGTTTGGAATTGATGTTTGTTGTTTTTGTTTTCCTTCAGAAAGAACTCCAATTCTTTTTCCATCATCTTAACACGTTCTTTTTCTATTAGGATCTCCTTGTTTAGCATCCATTTTCTGTTTTTTTCAATCCTTTCCAAATTATTTTAATGGGATTATGGTCCAGCCATGTGTTAGATTCAATTTCTATTTCTTTTATATTACGTTCCATTTTCCCATTTGTCCATAACATATCCAATCTTGACCATGATGTGTGTGGTGCTGAATAGTAAGTATACTGTTTTTTGTCTGGATTCCTTTCTCTCCATATATCTTTTAATCCGAATTCTTCCGCCATTTGATAGAATACTTTTGGTAATGTTTTCCTTTTCCCCCCTGGATTTCCATTATTGTAATCTTTTCCTAAATTTGCTATTGCATTGAAATCACCTACCAGGCATATGTTCTCATATTCCTGTTCTACTAATTTTCTGTATAGTTTGGTATAAATTTTTTCTTGTTTCTCGTTTGGCACATATATCACTGTCAATAACATTTTCTTATAATTTATATAAACTTCTAACATCAAAATCCTACCCTCCTCGTCTGCATATACCTGTTTGGCTTGTAAATGTTTCCTAATGTATATTGCTATCCCCCTCTTTTTTGTTGGGCGAGAGATACGTATAAATCTCCTAACTTTGGTGCTTCTAACAGTTTACTTTGATGTTTCTGTATATGTGTTTCTTGAAGGCATATAATATCTAAGTTCAATTTCTGTAGTTTAGTTATTGTTTTTTTCCTCTTAATTTGTGAATTTAAACCGTTGATGTTAATGGAAATCAATTTGATCTCTTCCGCCATCTTACTCTGTAGTTGTTTCTTGTTGAAGCTTATTTGCTCTCGTTTGGTGTCTCGTTCTTATGCCTTCTCTTTCCACTTCTTCCTGCTCTCTTTCCTCTTGTTCTGTTTCTCTTTCCTCCACCGATCTTCTTCTTGGCTCCTACTTTCCACTTCCTCTTTGCTGTTCTGGTCTTCTCCTGATACCACATACAGTTCAAAGAATTCCTCGCTTTTCTCTATACTGTCTATTTTTTTTATCCTGCCATGATATTAACATTCCCTCTGGGATGAGCCATTTGAACAGGATGTTATTCTTATTCAGTTAGGCGGCCAGGAATCTGTATTTCTTTCTATGTTCCCTTATTCTTCTTGGAATTTGTTTCAACATTACAATTTCTGTTCCCTTGAATATCAGCAGTTCGTCTCTTGTCACTTTGTATATCTCATTTCTCAGTTGTTTATTTGAGAATCGTATATGAACCTCTCTTGAAAGTCTAAACGTCTTGTATAGTTGGTATATATTCTATATACCTCGTCGATTTCCCTGGCAACTTGGCCCTCTTTTTGTAATGCTTCTGCTATGAGATCTGCCATTAATTTGGGCAAGTCCTCCCCCCTTTCTTCTGTTACATTCTGAAATCTGAGGAAGAAATCAGCCTTTTCCATCTCCAAATATGCAATTGCCTCTTCTAATTTCCTGTTCTCTCCCATTAATTTCTGTTCTATTGATTCTACCTTCTTATGTTTGTTCGACCTTTGCCTCCACTGCTTTCATTTTATATTCCGTCTTTACTACTGTTTGTTGGATTGTACTTATCTTCTCGTCTAGTTTCCATATTTTACCTTTCATTTCCCCCATTTCAGTTTTAAAGTCTGCGTGGTTTCTCACCATCGTTTCTTGTATTGTTTTTAATGCCATTTGAATTGTTTGCATATTTGATACCTGACTCGCCTTCTCAGGATTCAGCATGCTCTCTATCGAATGTTCTCCTGCTGGTGATGTTATCGTTGATGTTGGGTTGGATGTTGTTTTCTTCCCAATCTTAGTGGTGGTTGTCGTAGTGGACATCTTAGGCTTCCCAAATCTACCTATTTTCTTAAGAAAGTCTTTGAATATTATCATCTGTTGTATGAAATCCCTTCTGCGTTTTCTATGTTTATCTCTTCCCTTTTATCTTATTCTAATCCCTTCAGTTTATCACTACAAGGTCTTATATACTTAATAATGTCTCTCCTTAATTTTATGCACACTTTATATATATATATATATATGTTATGTCCCACCTTCTAAAATAAACAGTTAAGGCTGAAAGCAGCAGTCCTTGTAAAGAAAGGCAGCAAACAGGAAAATGTTATGTCCCACCTTTTAAAGTAAACAGATAAGGCTGAAAGCAACAGTCCTTGTAAAGAAAGGCAGCAAACAGGAATTTTCACAGATAGCTCCAATAAGTAAAAGTTCCAACGAACTAAATCCAAGACTCAACAAGATTCTTCAGATCAAAATCCTTCACAAAATAATTCCAATAAGTAGAAGTTCCAACGAATTAAATCCAAATCCCAACAAGATATTTCAGATCAAAATCCTCCAAACTGTGCTCTTCAGTTCTCCTTGCAAATAGACACTTTGTTCCGGGACAAAGTGCAAAGTCATATCTCTCCCTTTATAGAGTAACTAATTAGTCTAATTGCTGGTCTGCTCTCCTACTGTATCCTCGTTGGTTCCTCCTTGTCAGGAGACGTCTTGTCCTGACATCTACCCAGCAATCATCCAAATTATCATCTTCTTCACCTGAAGATATCATTGGTTCCTCATTATCACCCGTTCCCGGCTGACCACCTAATTGAAGGGTGGAGGAGTTTGAAGGTTCAAGCCGATCTTGCAAATCAAATGCATTCATCTCCTCCTCATCGTTAGAACTTGCTGATTCATATAAGTCCTCCTCGCTGGAGCTGTCATTCAAAAAACCTGTAGCAGATGCCGGAATCACAACGTATGTATGTATGTATGTATGTATGTATGTATGTATGTATGTATGTATATGTATGTGTTCTGTCTCACTTGTAGCCACAAGTGAGAGTCCAAATGTCCCAAAGAAATAAACACGAACAAATAATACCAGAAACCACAGAGTTAACTTGTCTCTGTAATTGTCGTTGGTAGCTTTCCCAGAAACTGTCTTCAAGCCGAGATAACGAGCCGCAAGATAAATCAGGAACAGAGGGCTTCTTCAAAGCTGTGCAGTAACTAACGAAGTTTGATCCGGACAAGGATCGTTAACTAACACGCCTCCTTATATTCCTTGAAGGGACGTGTCAGTCTCTCTAATTAGTCTCTGACTTGATGTTTCTTTTCAAATTGTGCTTGACGTCTCAACCTGCGTCTAGTCCTTGCATCAACCCAACATTCGTCATCACTCAAGGACTCTGGTATGTTCTGTGGATCAGCTGCTGACACCTGAGGCATGATTGAAGTGGAAGGTTCTGGAGAGGATGGTGTTTCCGACACTCCCTCATCCTCCTGGCTCACGTCTGCATCTCTCACCAGAGCAGGCTCCAATTCCAATGCCAAACCTTCCTCATCACTCGAACCTGTGTCTTCTGATACATCAGACTCAAAGCTCACAGCAGGCTCAAACCTTCCAGTCACAACGTGTATGTATTTATACAACAATGTAAAACTAAATATCGTTATTGTTCATAATCTATGATAGTCTGTAACCCTCTTAATTTTCTGATCTTGTTTAATCCTTTTAATAAATTAAGTATAATTCTAAATATAATAGCTTATATAGTAAACATATATAATTCAATAAATATAAATATGTGTTTGATTGTTTTCTTATATACTATATCTTATAACTTTCTTATAGTTCAATTCAGTCTATGAATCAATATATAGCCATTAAGTAGTTATACATCAATTAATTAGTTGTTATCCGAGGTGTCAAATTGTAGAAAGATATAAAGGATATATAGGGTATAGCAGTTATAAAGAGTGTAGCAATCTATGAAATAGGATACATAAATTAATTCTTCTTGCAAGCAATCAGCTATATATATATGTATTGCTTTAGATTTTTTTTTCAATATACACTTTTGAATTTAATACTTAGAAATTATTCAGCTAATGGCCTCCCATCCTCTACAGCAGGGGTCACCAACCTTTTGGATCTCAAGGACCACCAAATTCATACTTTTAAATCCCAAGGACCACTAATACGAATTTTTTTTTAAAGCTAATATATTTAATATAATTTTTTATGTTAATGTTACACACATATATATATATGTTCTGTTCCACCTGTATCCACAGATGAAACTTCAAGTAATATAGTTCAAATACTTTACGTAAACAAAATCGGAGTCAAGAAGATTGAATTGCTCTGTTATCACAGTCCTTTGGCAATCCTCCTAGAATCTGTCTGGCAATTCTGTAAAGTTAAGTAACTCACAACGCAGTAAATCAGATGCAAGTCTTTCCAAGGCAAGATTCACTTTGTTTTCCAGCAAATATTTCAAAGTCATGCGCTTCCTTATATCCTCTAAGAAAGGGCGTGTTAGTCTCATTAATTAATCCTTTGCTGGACATCTCTTTTCTAATTGAGATTGACGTCTCAATCTTCTTCTAGTTCTGGCATCCAGCCAGCATCCGGCAGTTTCATCACAGCTGGAATCCTCTGATACACTTTCCTGATTAACAGTTAGCACCTGAGGTGCAATTAGGGAGGGAGTTCCAGAAGAGGAAGACGTCTCTGAAACTTATAATAAATCAGGTTCATCTCTCAGATTCAACTCCTCCTTTTCCCCCAGAATCTTCTCAAGGTCGCTCAGCAATGCAGGCTCGAATCTTAATGCCATATCTTCCTCCTCACTCGAGCCCACATCTGCTGACTGATCAGGTTCAAGTCTCGGAGTCACAACACTATCCCTCACCGCAGGGCCCTTCCCCCAAGTCTGACGAGCTGGATGCGGTTTCGACGGGAAGTGTTCATGGAACCTCCGGATAAGGTCCGAAGCACGAACCGTGGAAGCATCCACCCAAGAGAGAACCTCCACGCCATCTGCCATCCTCCCGACAAGGTACTGAAAGCGTCCTTTCAACCAGCGAGAATCCTGAACGCTGACAACCGTGTCATCAGCGGCGGTCTCATCGCTGGGTACCGATGGAGAAGTCGCACCTTTGGGAGAACGGAGTGTACACGATGGGGAGTCAGGAACCAGAAGGGAACGGTGGAAGACAGGATGAATGCGCATGGAGCGCGGCAGGGTGAGTCGATACGCGACGGGATTGATGATCACCTCAATAGGGAATGGACCAATGAAGCGGTGGTCCAACTTCTTAATCGGGCGATCGACCCGAAGGTGCTTTATGGATAACCACACCTTGTCACCCACAGCTAGTGGAGGTGTCACCCGACGTGAACGATCCGCAAACCGTTTGTAGTCCTCCTTCGCCCGTTCCAGTTGTTGCGCCACTAATCGGTGAACCGATTGCAACTCCTCGAGAAATTCTCGCGTTTCTGGAACCGGGGAGTCCACAATTGACAATGGGAAAAATCGTGGATGGTAGCCCACGTTCGCATAAAACGGTGTTATGCGAGTAGATGTATGCTGCGAATTGTTAAAGGCAAACTCCGCCAAAGGGAGGTAAGTCACCCAATCGTTCTGCCGATGGTTGACAAAACATCTCAGATATTGGGTGAGGATGCCAATCACTTTCTCAGTCCCGCCATCAGTCTCCGGATGGTGCGCCGACGCCAAACACCTGCACTCGTAACGCCGCCATGAGATTCTTCCAAAACCGAGCGGTAAACTGGACACCGCGATCCGAAACCACCCTGTCCGGCAGACCATGTAAATGAAAAACATGCTGCAGAAATAACTGGGCAGTAGTGCGGGCCGATGGCAACTTCCGACAAGGGATAAAATGAGCCATCTTGGTGAGCATGTCAACCACCACGAGTACCGTCGTATACCCTGATGACGAGGGTAAGTGCTGTTAAGCCTGGATTCCCCAACGGGTGTTAAGGAAAACAAACTAAACAGAACGTGCAGCGAAGTCAGATAGGAAGACAGGTAAATGTGTGAGATAAGTTTTCTAGTTAACACGCAGTAAAAATACAGATACGCTTGTGCTATCAAAAATATAGTTTATTCCATTTAAGAATTATAGCATAGTCAAAATAAACGGTCCATTAGTCATATATCAATTTCAGTCAAGTCTTGTCGGGGATACTCTATTTGCAAAGTCCGTGTTGAATAGCCAATGTCAGTACACTTACAATAAATCAGTCCAATCTTTATCTTCTCTCCGTTGAGAAAAATCAACACTCCTTTTTCTCTCCCCGTTCCAGCAAGAATGCAGTCATCAATCCATCCAGTAATTAGGGATCAGTAAGCCAGAGAGAGCGAGCTGCAATTGCCTCGCTTCTTATATAGTGCTTTTACAACCACACCCTTAATTACATTCCTGCAGTTAAAGTTACACACACTTTAACTAACAAACCATGATACCATATTTATTATTTTTACCCAAACCAGTTAGAAAGTCCATGGAGATCGCCCCCCATGGTCTACCCGGAGTCGGCAGCGGTTGAAGGAGTCCAGGAGGCGCACCCGACGCAGCCTTCGCTTGTCGACACGTAATACAAGAGGCGACGTAAGAAAAAACATCATGTCAGACTCGCGGCCACCAAAAAGTCCGTGTGACGAGGTGAAGAGTTTTAAAGTAGCCAAAATGGCCAGCAGCAGGATTGTCATGACATTGAGTCATGATGAGGGCTCTAAGTGTCCTGGTGGGTACATACAATAGTCCTCGATGCCGTAGCAAGCCCTCCTCTAGAGTCCATGGGGAGTCAGGTCCAATTTCCCCCATCCTTTGCTGTGACCAAGCGTCTACGCGCTGCGCTTCTCTTACTCGAGCCCTCAAATCCACCGGGTCCTGAATAACAGCCAAAGCTTCCGGTGGCAGAACCGTACGTGGAGGAAGAGGGTCTTCGGGACTATGGTACTCGGGTTTACGAGATAGGGCATCCGCCCTCCGATTTTGTCCACTGGGAACGTATGTGACTGAAAAGTTGAACCGAATCTGTCGTTGGTTCAACTTCTTGGCAGTGGACAAATGTTCCAGGTTACGGTGATCCGTCCGAACCTCCACCTTGTGTCGAGCCCCCTCCAGATGATGTCGCCAGGTCTCGAACGCAGCCTTGATGGCCAGCAACTCCTTTTCCCAAATGGTATAATTGCGCTCAGAAGTTGTGAGCTTCCTTAAATAATATGCGCACGGGAAAAAAGGTGCGCCATCCGTTGGGGCTTGTAGCAACACCGCCCCAATAGCTACGTTGGAGGCATCTGTCTCGACCACAAATGGACGATTCGGATCAGGATGCCTCAATATCGGTTTGGCAACGAAGGCTTTCTTTAGAGCCTCAGAAGCCCGTTGCTGCGGGGGCCCCCACTGGAATGGGACCTTCTTGCGAAGGAGCTGAGTGACGGGATACATCAGCTTGGCAAAGTCCGGGATGAAGGTCCTGTAGTAATTAGCGAACCCCAAGAGACGTTGCACGTCCTTTACTCAACGAGGGGGTTCCCAACTACACAAGGACTCAACTTTCCTCGGGTCCATAGCAATGCCCTCGGGAGAAATGATGTGCCCCAAGAACTCTACGGAAGTCTGGAAAAAGAGGCATTTCTCCAGCTTCGCATAGAGTTTATGCTCCCGAAGACGTAATACCTGACGGACTTGGCGAAGGTGGCTATCCCTGGACCGAGAGTAGATCAAAATGTCGTCCAGGTACACCACCACGAACCGATCCAGCATGTCCCGTAAAATGTCATTAAGTGCTGGAAAACCGCGGGAGCGTTGGTCAACCCAAACGGCATTACGGTGTATTCAAAATGTCCGTATCGGGTGCCAAACGCCGTCTTCCACTCGTCCCCCTTGCGCATCCGCACCAGGTTGTAGGCCCCTCGAAGATCGAGCTTGGTGAACACAGTGGCCTCCCGCAACCGCTCCATCAACTCTGGAATGAGCGGCAAGGGATAACTATTTCTCACCGTGATGGCGTTCAACCGGCGGTAGTCACAGCACAACGTAACTCCCCGTCTTTTTTTTTACAAAAGAACGGGAGCAGAAAGAGGAGACGAGGATGGTCTGATATATCCCCGGGCCAAGTTCTTATCCAGAAACTCTCGAAGAGCAGCCAATTCGGGCTCAGACATGGAATATAATTGACCCTTGGGCAGTGGGGCATCAGGTAAAAGGTCCACAGGACAGTCATAGGCTCAATGCGGTGGTAACTGATCCACCTCCTTCTCGCTGAAAATGGAGAAGTCCGATAGCTCCGGTGGTATGGAAACAGCGGGGGTGGCGATGTCCTGACCCACGCAGATATGTCTCAGATGATCCACGCACTGAAGACTTGGGAACAAAATGGCATTTTGCGCCCAAGCCACCAAAGGATCGTGCAATCGTAGCCAGGACACGCCGAGAACCAAAGGGAAATGAAGGTCCGAGGTGATATAGAAGCTAATCGCCTCCTCGTGGTCTCCGATAACCAAACGCAGTGGTTGGGTAGCAAAACGAATGGGTCCCGACCTAAGCTCACGCCCGTCAACGGTTTCCACCATGATGGGTGGTTCCACAGCAACCAAAGGGACATCAAAGTGAGTTGCGAAGGCCCGGTCCATAAAACTAGTTGTAGCCCCTGAGTCCACCAACGCAACTGCAGGAATCCCCTCCTTCCGGGACTGTAGGAAAACCTGCGTGTCCAAAAGTAGATGCCGGGGAGGGCCAGGGTTCACCTCAGCCACTTCAGGTGGTGGGGAGATACGTGCCCGACCTAAGGTTTCCCCGAGGTCAGGCCCACCTCATTTCCCGACGGCCCAGGATTCGATTCTGGCACTGGTCTTTGTGTCCCCCTCCGCTTACAAGAACTGGCAAAATGTCCCGGTCCTCCACAATAAAGGCACAAACCTCCCTGGAACCTTCGCAAGCCGCTCCTGCGCCATCAACTGCGGGCGGAGTGCACCCAACTCCATCGGCTCCTCGGTCCTGGTCACAGTATTGCGGGATACCAAGGGCGCGGGTTGTACTGGAGGTTGCGGCCGTGAGTGAGAGGGCGGTTCCGGAACTGGTTGTTTGCTTTTGCGTTGATGAAGCCGAGCGTCAATACGTAGACATTGTATGACCAAGGCATCCAGGGTTAGAGCCCGCTCTGCATGCACCAGTTCATCCTGGATGTCGTCAGCCAAGCCCTCCTGAAAGGCATCCATGTGGGCTGACTCATTCCAAGTAGAGTCCATGCAGAGCAGACGAAACTCCGCAATGAATTCTTGCAAAGGACATTTCCCCTGACGAATGTCCTTCAAGCGTCTGGCCACAGTTTGGCTTTTAATGGGATTCTCAAACATGACCCGTAATTGCTGCTGGAAACCCTGGTAGTCAGTTAGCAAAGGGCTATCTTGTATCAGCAGAGGAGTAGCCCATTTAGCAGCCGGACCTGATAAGAGGCTAATAATAAATCCCACCTTAGCCCGGTCATCCGGAAAATCTTCATGCCTCAAAGACATAAATAATTGGCATTGTCCTATAAACGCCGGAAACATATCAGTCTGTCCCGAGAATTTCTCTGGCACAGATACCGGGCATTTCTTAAGGGGAGGAACTGGGGGAGGAACAGGGGCCTGTAGCTGTGAAAGATGGTTTACCAACTGTGTTACCTGGTGTTGCAGAACCTGATTGTTCTGTAAGAGTTGGTCAATTTGTTGTTGTTGTTGCTCCACCAGTTGCTTCAATTGGGTTGGGTCCATCTTGGTTTAAGATGGTTTAGTTAGGCTGGAAAACAATAATGTTCTGTTCTACCTGTATCCACAGATGAAACTTCAAGTAATATAGTTCAAATATTTTACGTAAACAAAACCGGAGTCAGAAGATTGAATTGCTCTGTTATCACAGTCCTTTGGCAATCCTCCTAGAATCTGTCCGGCAATTCTGTAAAGTTCGTAACTCACAACGCAGTAAATCAGATGCAAGTCTTTCCAAGGCAAGATTCACTTTGTTTTCCAGCAAATATTTCAAAGTCATGCGCTTCCTTATATCCTCTAAGAAAGGGCGTGTTAGTCTCATTAATTAATCCTTTGCTGAATGTCTCTTTTCTAATTGAGATTGACGTCTCAATCTTCTCCTAGTTCTGGCATCCAGCCAGCATCCGGCAGTTTCATCACAGCTGGAATCCTCTGATACACTTTCCTGATTAACAGTTAACACCTGAGGTGCAATCAGGGAGGGAGTTCCAGAAGAGGAAGACGTCTCTGAAACTTATAATAAATCAGGTTCATCTCTCAGATTCAACTCCTCCTTTTCCCCCAGACTCTTCTCAAGGTCGCTCAGCAATGCAGGCTCGAATCTTAATGCCATATCTTCCTCCTCACTTGAGCCCACATCTGCTGACTGATCAGGTTCAAGTCTTGGAGTCACAACACACATACACACACACACATGTGTGTGTGTGTGTGTATATGGTGGTTTGACATTGAAATGAGACACAGGGAACTGTCTCTGAGAAAATGCCAACCCTGAGAGAACTCAGGTAGCAGTATTTATTGAGAAAACACACAAGCAAAATATACAGTATGCATATTCAGAAAACAATGACCTCAACAGGAGATTACTTCACCAGCATGAGAACACACAATCTTGGAAAGTCCCAGATGTTACCTTGCTAGGGTGAGATCATACAGCCACGGAAAGTCTCATGGGAAAGTTTGGAAAGTCCCATGAGAAAGCACAACTGTGTATCTTGTACCTTGAACTTTCACCCATTTTCCTATTCCTTCTAAACTGGCAGAATCAAAACAGAATGAGGCACTCTGAGCAAAGATACTCCTACCCCCACCAAGAATGCCCACATCTTCCTAGACTTACTGCTAGTTATACAAAGGCCTTACAGAAAATGATAAAATGATTAATAAAATATATTACCACATTCCCTCCCTTTTTATTTATTCAAAGATAGGGGTGTTTTAGTGGCATAGTACACAGTTCCTCATGACCTGATCCCTCACGCCGGAAGACTGAGGTACACATTTGTAATAGATTAGGAATACATTGAATAAAACAACATAATAAGATACATATAGCAATAATAATAACAACCCTTGCAATAAGGAGCGAAACCATGATCCATCAGGAAGCCAGGACCATAGACTGTCCCAGAATGATGCATTAAACCCATCGGCTCCAGATTGATGCTGAGCAATACGATCTTCCATGTCCTGAACAGTTTTTGTAATGTTTGGCTCATAATTATGTATAAAAACACAACAATGTGAATGAATTAAAGCACAAACTCCTCCTTGAGCAGCTAACATAATATCTAAAGCATATCGATTTTGCAAAGTAACTGTACGAATTTCAGACATTTCTACATTAATCATCTTAATATTCTTTATAGTATCATTAAACATAGCAACAGTAAAATTATTTAAAATATGAATATCCCTATAGTTCATAGCAATTCCCAGAGGCGGGATAAGACCTCGAGAAATTTGTGTCCATAGATTACCTCCCATGGTTAGGATCTGGAATTGCTCTGTTGTAGCACAAGACAACTGTTTTCTCCAGGTTGCATTCTTTATTAAATCTTTTTCCTCAAAAGGCACTCCATACAATGTTAGTCCTTCTCCCACTCTCCCAGGAAGGTGCATACACAACCAACAATTGGTGATGTTCAAGTTTTTGGCAGTTGTGCGCAAATCTTTAATGTAATTATTATCTGTCCACAAATCATCGCCCAAATCTCCGGCACGCTGAACATGCTGTCGCTGCTCTCTCCGCACCCGAGCAGCCCAGGACAGATTAGGCAGAATCAACAGGATCAGGAACCACAGATGCGCCATCCTGCTCCTCCGAAACTTCCTTCACAGGTGCCTGCGAATGATCAGGTCGAACACACCACCAGGAACCCAACGAATTTGACCAAGATGTTCAACTGCTGCATAACCACGCCCCCACGTTATCAGCTCAGCAGGAACCCATGCCGGATCTGGAAGGAACCGCACCAACAACCGAGGTCTCACCGCATCTGTAGAAGGAGAAGAAAAATGCCTGCTGGCGCGCGTAGGGGGTTACCAGACAAATTTAAAAAATTTAAAGTATACAAAGCTAGATTTAATTGATCTTGAATCGCCGGAAGCCCCAGGAGCTTCCCTCCTTTTTATTTAATTTAGTCAACATGGTCTTGAGCGTGGAATTATGACGTTCTACAATAGCTTGCCCAGTAGAATTGTATTCCACAGACCATTGTTTAGGTGTACCAGCAACTGAAAAGTCTTAATGCAATGATTGATGACATGTTTAACCATCTCACCTCTTTGAGGGGTAGCCATTAAAAATCCTGAGTAAGTATCCACAGTTACATGTATATATTTCCAGGGCGCAAATGGCGGATATTGAGTAACATCCATTTGCCAAATCATTGAAGGTTTCAACCCTCTGGGGTTAACCCCAGAGGGATATTCGTGCCCTGCTTTGAACAAGTTGGACATTGTTGAATTATGGCAGCAGCTTCTGCAGTAGTAAGTTTAAATTGCTGTGCCAATGCTTTAGCGTTTTGATGAAAATAACTATGACTATCCCATGGCTGGACAGTGAGGACTGAAGTTACAGCACTGTCAGCTTTGGCATTACCTTGTGATAAAATTCCAGGCAAATTACTATGACTACGAATGTGAGCAACAAAACACACATTCACACGCTGCTCCAAACATCCTTGTAACAGCAAAAGCAATCTTAAAATATCAGGTGATATTCCAGGAGACAAATAAGAACCTGCTACAAAGGGTAACAAATTATACACATACAATGAATCCACTATTAAATTAAAATCCTGATTGTGAAAATTTTGAAAAGCCAAAACTACAGCAGCAAGTTCTGCCTGCTGGGCAGACTTCTGCTCTGATGTCACTTTTGTATGCCAAATTCCAGATTTATCTTTCCAAACACAAGCACCAAAACTTTCCCTCCATCAGTAAAAACTGTAGGAGCATCTGATATGCCCAATGGTATCCTTTCTTACATTTTGGGCACACTGATTTAGGACGAACACCCTGTCCCATTGATCTCTTATTCTGCTGACTTTGACCTCCTCCAGGAGCCCGACATTGCGCTTTAAAATGTCCAGGCTTCCCACAATTGAAACAATTCCCCTTTTGAGCATGTCCTGTTTGTAAAGCCAGAGCTAAAGTTTCCATGTTAAAAGACTGACTCCCAACCTTCCTACATGCATTAATCAAATCTGCGATTTCTCTCTCCACTTGCTACCAGTGGATTTAAAATCTTTTTGCAATCTGTGTTAGCTTGTTCTACTGCTAACTTAAAAAGCAACTCTTTCTGGGCGAATTGATTATCAATTTGTCTTTCAATAGCCAATTTCAATCTGCTAATGAAATTTTCATAGGGTTCATTGTTCCCTTGTTTGATGTTAGTAAAGGTCTTCTCACCACCTTCGCCGTCAGGGAGAGACCCTATGGCTTGAAAAATTATTTGTGGGAGAAGAATGAACCCTTCCTCAGGCATACCATCTCTCTGTTGTTCCACTGTTGTAAAATTACCAGCTCCATAAAGCTGATCTGGGGTAACATTTGCTGTTCCCCTCTGGACTGCCAGCTGTCTCCATTTCTGATCTAACACCAAATATTGAGCTGGAGTTAAAATCATATTCAACAGAGCTTTCCAGTCAGCTGGAATCATTTTATTTCCATAACCAACTGCTTCTAACAATGCCTGAGTATATGGCGTTCTAACACCATATTCTTTTGCTGCTTGCTTAACTTCCCTCAAAATTCTGAGCTGTAAAGGCTTCCACTCCCGCTGCGGATTTAATGCAGCATCCATGACAATTTCCACTGGATTAAGTTGAACTTCTACTCCAAACTCCACCAAATCATCTCCTGATAATTCCCCTCTATTCTTTGCTTCTTGAATAGCTGCAGTAACTGCATCCACCTGAACCCTTAAAGGTAAACTCTTATCCTCTGACAAAGTATTTCTAGCGCCAGACAGTTCCCCAGATTTATCTGGAGGTGCCGTCGGCGGCAACAAACGCACCGCATGGTAAAGCGGCAACCCTTCTTCGGGGGTGATAGGAGCGGTTGTTCATAAGTAGCTAATGCATCCATAATCACTCTCCAGGTTAACAAAAATTGAAGAAGGGGCACGAGGTTCCTCATGCAAAAATTTCCCTATCTTTTCCAGGACTCTACTTTAATACTACCTCCCTCGGATATGACTTAATATTTTTCCAAACATACTGTAGTAAGTCCTCAATTTCTTTCTTTCCTACAGCACAACCCCTACTGCCAATTCCAAACCCAAAACTATTCCCAATGATCCCTCTCAATTCCCTGATGTGCTCTTTCTGAGCCTTCAGAGATCTCCCCCATACTCACGAAAAGAATCTATCTTCGTCCAGCGAAGAAGATGAGGGCCCAGTCGGCGTCGCGACGATGAGTATAGGATGCGGAAGCGTATAGCCTTACAAGCTATCACGTCGGGGTCACCATTTATGGTGGTTTGACATTGAAATGAGACACAGGGAACTGTCTCTGAGAAAATGCCAACCCTGAGAGAACTCAGGTAGCAGTATTTATTGAGAAAACACACAAGCAAAATATACAGTATGCATATTCAGAAAACAATGACCTCAACAGGAGATTACTTCACCAGCATGAGAACACACAATCTTGGAAAGTCCCAGATGTTACCTTGCTAGGGTGAGATCATACAGCCACGGAAAGTCTCATGGGAAAGTTTGGAAAGTCCCATGAGAAAGCACAACTGTGTATCTTGTACCTTGAACTTTCACCCATTTTCCTATTCCTTCTAAACTGGCAGAATCAAAACAGAATGAGGCACTCTGAGCAAAGATACTCCTACCCCCACCAAGAATGCCCACATCTTCCTAGACTTACTGCTAGTTATACAAAGGCCTTACAGAAAATGATAAAATGATTAATAAAATATATTACCACATGTGTATGTATATGTATGTGTATGTATGTATATATATACACACACACACACACATACATCATACACAAACACACACACACACACTTATTTAATTATAACAAAAATGTAAGTGCTTAATGATAACAAAATAAAATGTTCTGGGCTGGAAGCCTCCCCACCTGGCACCTTCCAAAGAGACAGAAGAACAGGCGGTGTGTGTGTGTGTGTGTGTGTGTGTGTGTCTGAGCTGAGGGGCCTCGGGGCAACTGCTGCTGGGAGAAGCAGAGGCAGAAAGGGGCTTTGCTCTCCTTGGGGGCAGCGCCCCTTGGCTGCCACTCCAGGGGCTTCTCAGCAGGCATCTGCCAGCAGAAGGACTGCCGCTCTTGGTGATTAATTGGGGGGGAGGAGGGGAGAAAGTGGGAGCTCCTTTCAGATCCTGGGTGGAGGATTGAGAGGCTCAGATCTGCATCCGAGGAAAAGCTGGGGGGTGGGGCTCTCCCAGCCTCACCTGGAGACAGGCAAGGAAAGGTGTCCCTGGGGGCACTTCGCTCACTTTAGCACTTCGCTGCCAAACCCAGCCACAGCCAGTGATTATTTGGGGGTGGGGGAAGAGAGAAAGTATCTCTTGCATTACCAGGGGAGGAAAGGAGACAAAACAAAGCTCACTCTTTCACCGAGACCTGCAAAACGCCAATCTACCGTGTTCCAGGAGTTCTTCAAAAGCATCAAACACTCCTATTTGCAGTTCTCACGCCTCCGGCTCAGGTCCCTGAGATGCACACTCCCACACACAGTGGCGGTGGCAACAACAGTCCCCTCCCCAGTGCCCGCCGTCAGCTCTCCCCATTAGTTTTCTAGCCTTGAATTGCTCCTGGCTCTCTCTTTTCCTCCCCACCACCCACGTGCAGGTAGGAAGGAGACAGAGCCTTGCACAGCTCTCCCCTTTTCCAGCCCTTGCTGCCTCTCCCAACATCGAAGCCTCGGAAGCATGAGGCAAAGCCGCCACAGCAGTAGCGCCCTGAGTTGCTTGCTTTTCCACTACTGCCTCCTCCTCCTCCTCCAGCACCACTTCCTTCTCTGGGTAGGGCATTTCTTAACTAACCGAGCATGCTAAGGCAACTCAGGACGCTGAAACAAGATGGCGGCGCCCAAGCAAATATTCTTTGCGGCCCGGTACAAAACGATCCACCGGACGGTACCGGTCCAGGGCCCGGTGGTTGGGGACCACTGCTCTAAAGGTTCCCCCGCCTCCAATGGGAGTGCCAGCTGAGGAAGGCAGAGAGTGTCCAGGAGGAAGCAGCTGTTCGTGAGTGGTCAACAGAGATGCTTTGGCTGACCAGTCTGTGTCTCTCCTGGGTTTTTGTTTTATTTCATTATTAATTGTTAGGAATAACATAGGTTACCTAACTTAGTTTGGGTAAAATAATATATATAGACTATGATTGTGTGTGTCACTTTAAATGCAGACCATGTATTTTGGGTGCGGTTGTAAAATCACCATAAGAGGGAGCAAGAGAGCTCACTGTTTGCTGGCTTTTACTGGATTGCTGACAATGATGGATTGATGGTGATAACTGCGTGTTTTCCTGCTATTGCTGAACGAAGAAAAGAGGTTTGATTCTCCGTTGAGCTGCTGCGAGCATCCAGATAATGGGAGGTGCTTTAGTCTTCGCTCTGACAGGCTGAGCTATGATTGAAGGAACGCTCCTTCTCCTCCACGTGACATCTCCACGCGTTCCCCAGTTTTTAGCTCAGCCTCGCAGAGAGACAGGTAGCTTTAGCTTTCGCTCCTTGGCGAATTGGGATTTCTTTCTAAAATTATTCAGGTTTGATTTTTCTTATTTTCTCCTCCGGTCCCTGTGCAGTTGAACTGTCCTTATAAGAAGGGGTCGTTTGTTTTCGCCCTCAGGGGGAGATTGGGGGTTTTAGGGCCATTTCGCCCCCCTCCACCCCCTCCTCTGGTGCCTGCCATTCCAGCCGCATCGCAGCGGCTTGTGTTAGCGCGCTGCATAGCGTGTCGTGGCGTCTTTCCCCACGAACGCAGGAGAGAGAGCGAGCTCTGCTCTCTCTCAGGCCCCTCGTCCTGTCGCGTTTTTTTCGACAGTTTTCTTTATTTTTAGAGGGTTTTCCTCCTCCCTCAGTGAGTGCTGGTTCCGGCGGCCATTTTGGGTGCGCCTCGTGGCGGCCGCCATTTTGTTGTGGCATTTTTTTCACTTTCGTTTTGGCTGCGACGATTGAGAGGCTTAGAACAGGACCGGCAGGCCTGTTTGCAGTTTGTTTTTACTTTTAAAGGGTCTGTGGTTCCGTGCCCTGCTGCCCTGCTTTTTATTTCTCTTGGTTGGCTACATGGCGACTCTGAGGTGGAGGAGAGACACCTACTTCCCATTGGTGTTGGGAGGCTGTCTCAGGAGGCCATTGTTTTTATTCCATAGATATTTATATAATTTTTTTCTTTAAAATTTCACTACTTTTTTTGGTTGTTTTTGTCTGGCCCCAGCGTTCATTTGATCCATTGGTTCTTTTACATCTTAATTTGGCCTACTTTAATTTGGCCTACTTTTAATCCTTTTTTTGTTCAAATAAACAATTAAAATAAAAATAAAAAATAATAAAAATAAAATAAATAAATACAAATACAAATAACGAATTTTTTTTACCAAAAGGGGGCGTAGTCCAACATTAAGGTAGCTGGCCCACAACTAGGCCGAACTCCTAGGCATGCCAACCGCCTTTGTATTAATATTACCTTATTCAGGTTTTATTATGGCAGAAGGAAATCCCAGAGGTCCTTCTTTGAAGGCTAAGGCAAAGACACATCACCTGCGCAAGCGACCGAGGAAGCTTCCAAAGCCTCTCAAAGGGACGCACTTAGGCGTCACAAGGCTTTGGAGAAGGAGTTTGATAGGCGTTCTAGGGAATTTCAATCTGTACCACCACCACCCCTACCCCTCTACTTCTACTCACCCTCTTCCTTTGCCAGAACAACCTTCTGTTTCTAGGCGCAGTTCTCCCGCTAGAAGTCTCCAGACCGCTCGGCCTGAAGCAACCTTCACACCAACCGCTGCAGGCTTGCGTCCAGAAAACCGGCCTCATCCATTATCCCGGACAGCATTAGAGAATGGATGCAGATGGCTATCAAACAAGGAATAGCAGAGGGCATGCAACAATTGTCCAGAACTGGATCCCAAGCGATGGCACCTGAGGTCGAGTCGATGTCCGGAAGATCTCTCTCCAGGCCGCCGTCACATCACGGTCAGGTACCTTCCCATGTGGAGGCCCCTTCCTGGAAGGGGGTGAGCCAGGAAGAGGAAGAAATGGGGTTTGAACCCTTCAGGGAAGAGGAAGGTTCAGACGGGGGTCGATCCAGTATTCAGAGCCATTCTCCGAGGTAGACCCCATGGAAGGGGAAATGTCCGAGGACGAGGGCATTTCTCCTGACCAGCCAGTACACGTAGGCTTATTTAAGCCACACTTGTTTAAGTCCTTGTTATTCAAGGCAAAGAATGTTTGGCCTGATTCCCCAGACTTCTTCTGAACCAGCACCGGCGATCCGGGGGACCAGAAGACTTAGTTTTCAGTCAGCCGGTCATCGAAACCGAGGTCGTTCCAACTCCCCGATGTTTTCCGATTTGGTCGCTAGACAATGGGCCTCTGCCGGCCCTCCCGCTCCCTCAGTCTAGACAAGAGGTTGTTCAATCTCGACTCAAAGTTTTCCAACATGCTAAACACCCCGGAGGTAGGCGATCCAATAGTGCGGCTAGCATCCTCATCCAACCCCACTGACGCCTAGAAGCGCTTAAGCCGGAGGATAAGCGGGCCGAGATGGCTTTATGGTGGCGCACCAGTCGGATGCTTGGGCCATCAGGTCGGCCACAACCGCATCGTTCTTCACCCGGGCTTCTATCAGGTGGCTCAGGCAGTTAAGACAGCATGTCCCCCTTCAAACACTAGGGCACATCAGGACATTGCAAAGCTAACGGCCGCAGCGGAGTTCGCGACCGATGCTACTTTTCATTCTGTAAAGTTTTCCGCTAGGGCCATCTCCTCACACGTCTCTGCACGTAGATTACTGTGGCTTCGGCACTGGCAGGCCGATGTCAAGAACAAAGCCAAATTAGCCTCAGCTCCTTTGTCAGGAGGGAAATTGTTTGGCCCTGCACTTGATCCGTTGCTGATGGAGAGCCGAAATAAGAAGAAATTCCTTCCATCTCTTTTTCGGAGGCAGGAGTCTAGAGGATCTCAGTCCTTTCGGAGGGGCTCCTTCGATCTTCCTTTCCACCGCCTTCACCCCCAGGTATCAGGGCTCCCCAATGTTCCGGTCGACCTATCAGGACCGGAGCGACTCTGGGGATAGAAATAGACGGGAGGCTCCTACAGGAGGCTCCCTTCCGGGCGCTGGGAATAAGCTCCCCGCCGTCCCAGGTAGACCTTCAATTTCTTATCCCATTGGCGGTCGCCTTAAGTACTTTGCCGACCAGTGGGACTTATCACGTCTGATTCCTGGGTTAGGGATACTGTTAGATTTGGTCTCCCCCTTCAGTTTCAATCACCTCCCCGGAACACTTTATGGTTTCTCCCTTTCCAGGGACCCGTCTAAGCGGGCTCTCATGGCGTCCGCTGTCACTCATCTTTTAGACATCAAGGCCATCCAGTCTGTACCCTTGTCGCAGCGGGGAAGAGGTTTATTCCCTCCTCTTCCTGGTCCCGAGCATTCCGGGGATGGAGACCCATTTAGATCTAAAAGGCTCAATCGCTATGTAGTTCATCACAAATTCAAAATGCACACACTCCAGTCTATCTTACAGGGTACTAGGAAGGAGACTGGCTCACTTCCATCGATCTCTCTGAGGCTTATCTGCATGTACCTATTCATCCATCGTGATTACAAGTTTCTGAGATTTTGTTATAACAATCAACACTTCCAGTATGTAGCCCTTCCCTTCGGTCTTGCCTCGGCCCGAGGACCTTTACCAAGGTGTTGGCGGCTCTGGCAGCACACCTGAGACATTTCCCTATTCGCATTCACTGCTACCTCGACGACATCCTTATTCTGTCTCCCACCCGACAGCAGGCTGAGAGTGACACTAAGATTACCCTCTCAGTGCTTCAGGCCCATGGATTTCTCGTTAACCGGGAAAGAGCCAGCTTAATCCTTCCACCCGTATAGCGCATCTAGGGGTTGTTATTGATTCGGTTCAAGAGGGTATTTCTTTCACAAGAAAGATTCACCAGTATACAAAAAGCTATCAAGACAATCAGGCAAAATAAAAGGGCTTCGTTACTAAACCTGTCCAAGCTGCTTGGAAAGTTGGTCTCCTGTATTTCAATTATTCCTGGGCACGTTTACATTCCAGATCTCTGCAGTGGTTCCTTCTGCCTTACCAACGTTCCGTGAGGAGCAACTCAAGGCTCGTGGTGAAGATCCCCCAAGAGTTCTCGCCTCGCTCCTCTGGTGGACAAGGCCGTCTACCAATCGAGGTCATCTCTTCAAGGAGCCCCCAGAGGGCCACTCACAACAGACGCCAGCCTTTACGGCTGGGGAGCTCACATGCAGTCGTTTTCAGCCCAGGGAACTTGGTCAGTAGCCGAGCGACACTGCAGCATCAACTGGCTGGAGTTGCATGCAGTGTATCTGGCTCTCTACGTGCCTTCCTCCCTCAGGTACGAGGCCGTCACATTCTGGTTTTAACAGACAACACTACCACCAAGGCCCACATCAACCGTCAAGGGGCACTCATTCCATTCGTCTCATGAGAGGCCGAGCGCATTTGTCGATGGGCAGAAAGACATCTCTTATCCATCAGGGCAGAGCACATCTCGGGGGTCTCGAACGTCAAGCAGACTGGCTGAGCAGGGCCAAGCTGGACCAATCAGAATGGCGCCTACACCCCTCCTTATTCAGGGAGCGGCAGCGAGGTTCGGTCAGCCTGTGGTGGACCTGTTCGCATCTCCCTCAACGCCCAGACACCGAGGTTCTTCTCTCGTTATCCTGCCGACGGCGCGGAGAATCACGATACCCTGCGCTGCCCTTGGCCCACCGGGCTTCTATCGCCCTTCCCACCCCTCCCACTAATACCCAGGGTGATTCAGAAATTGATCATCGAACAGGCGGAGGTCCTCCTGATAGCCCGTTTTGGCCCAGGAGGCCGTGGTTTGCTGAGATCTGCGCAATCTGTCAGTGGCACCACCGTGGAGGATTCCCTCGACAGGATCTCTCTGTCCTAGGGCCCTCTTCAGCACCCGGACCCGCAGTGGCTTCAGCTAGCCGTCTGGAGGTTGAGCGGGAAAGATTAAAGGATGAGGTTTGTCGGCTCAGGTCATCACTACCATCTTGGCAGCAAAGGCGGCCTTCGACTACTCGTATTTATGACGCCACCTGGAATATTTTTTGTCAGTGGTGCCGTAAGTCATGCATGAATCCGCTCTCACCTTCGATCGCCCAGCTCCTCGCTTTCCTACAAGCCGGGCTGGATATGGGTCTCTCCCCAACAATCTGAGAAGGCAGGTCGCAGCCCTGGCAACGGTGATTTTGAGCAGTTCTTCTGGTTCACTCTCGCACCACCTCGCATAAGGTCTTTCCTTAGGAGGGGCTTCCAATATTCGCCCTCCAGTGATTCACAGGTACCCTACCTGGGACCTTAATAAAGTTCTGATGGCTTTAACTAAACCTCCTTCGAACCCCTCAGGAGGCGTCTCTTCAGTTCCTCACACTCAAGTAGTGTTCTTGGTGGCAATAACATCAGCAAGAAGGATATCTGAAATAGCAGCTCTATCCGTGAGAAAGGATTTATGCGTCTTCCATGCTGATCGGGTGGTTCTGAGGCCAGACCCGCTTTTATGCCTAAAATCAACTCGGCCTTCCACAGATCTCAGGAATTAATCCTACCCAATTTTTGCCCCAAGCCTTCTCGAAAGGGAAAGGCAGTGGCACACTCTTGATGTGCGAAGGGCTCTTCGTATTCCCATCTACCGTACTCAATCAATCAGAAAATCTGAATCCTTATTCCTGTCCTTTCAGCCAAAGCACGCTGGGATGCAAGGTTTCCCGTCTACTGTTGGTCGTTGGATTAGGGCCACTATATCCAAGGCCTATATAGCACAGGCTCTTCCTGTCCCTAGTGGCATTACCGCTCACTCTACAGGAGTGCGGCCACCTCGGCTGCCTGGGCTACCCAGGCGTCAATTCAGGACATATGTCGAGCGGCTACCTGGGCCTCTCCATCTCCATTCATACGCCACTATAAAATCGATGTTTTCACCTCAGCTGAGGCTTCCTTTGGCAGGCAAGTCCTTCAACAGGTGGCAAAGGAGCCAGAGGTGATTCCGGACCAGACGGAGTCCCTCCCGTAGGACAAGCCAGGCTTTGGTATGTCCCATTATCTGGATGCTCGCAGCAGCTCAAGCGGAGAATGGGCGTTGGTACCTGCATATCGCTGCGTTCCCGTCGAGGCTGCGTAGAGCATCCAGCCACCCTATTTGGTCCGTCTGGGGGGCGAATCCCGCTTCGGCCAATGATGTTTATAGTTCGGAGTTGAGTCTTGTAATATAGTTGACACGTAGGGATAGTTGCTGTCTTCTCGTCTTCGTAAAACTGGAGGAACGCGTGGAGATGTCACGTGGAGGAGGAGGAGCGTTCCTTCAATCATAGCTCAGCCTGTCAGAGCGAAGACTGAAGCACCTCCCATTATCTGGATGCTCTACGCAGCTCGACGAAACGGGCGTATCAGGTAGGTACCAACGCCCATTTTCTTCATATCTCTACTGCAAAGAGATATATTACTGGACTGATTATTTGTAAGTTTCCTGACCTCTTTTTTGACACTGGACTTTGCTAATGGATAATCCCGGACGGACTGAACTAAGTGTATGATATATGGACTGTTTGACTATGCTATAATTCTTACTGGAATAAAAACTATTTAACTGGCACAGTGTATCTGATTTACTGAGTGTAAGCTACAACAACGTTTATTTCACATATCTGCCTGCCTGCCTGACTACCGTGCACATTCTGCTAGGGTGTATATCCCTAACACTGGTTATGGGCCCAGCACGCTTCATCTGCGCAGTCAGACTAACCAGGATATAACAGGCTTATATAAAGTGAGAGTTTGTGTAGATACACAATACTGTAAACAGACAGCTGTGTTTTATTAATTATAGTTTAATATCCAGAAAAAGATGGCACAAGTCAATTTACAAAGTTTGTCTCTAATATCCAAACTGGATGGAACAAACTATGTTTCATGGTCTATGAAATGCAGCGTACTTCTACGCAGACAAGGTTTGTGGAATATAATACAAAACCCACCAGAAGTAGATGCATGGGATCCAGAGGATGAGGATGATGCCCAGAAAATACAAGAATATCAACTGAAGAATGAGCAAGCTCTCTGTATAATAGGACTGACACTCTCTGACCAGCAACTTGTCCATATTCATGGAGAAGAAACAGCTGCGAAATGTTGGGAGAATTTAAAGAAGATTTATGTTCGAGACAGTGTAGGAGCACATATAAATCTTACACGAAAGCTGTTCAGAACACATCTTCAAAAGAATGGAGACATGCTGAATCATATAAACACAATGAAGAGAATTTTCAGGAACTACATGAAAAAGAACTTATCTTCACAGAACTACATCAAGTTTATATAATTTTGTCTTCAGTTAGATGAGAGTTATGATGACTATGTAACTTCACTTGAAGTATTGCCAAAAGATAACCACATTAACTGACATTACTGGCAGATTAATTGAAGAAGCCAGGAGAAGGCTTGAAAGGGATCAACTCCAGAAGGGAACAACCACAATGTGAAGAAGAGAAAATATCTTCACAGCATATACAATTAGGAAAATGCTTTAATTGTGGAGGAAAAGGACATTTGGCTAGATTCTGCAAGAAAGCAAGAAGCCAAAATGCCAGCCAGAATGCTAAAAGGCATCAAAAGGATAAAAAATGCTTTGAGTTAAGCCATGTATAGCGAAACTGTGAATAATAATTTATGGGTTGTAGATAGTGGAGCATCGCACTGCATAACGAAAGATAAGAAAAGATTTGTTAAGATGTCCACAAGTTCACAGCAGATATCGTTAGCTAATGGCTGGAAACTGAAAGCTAAAGGTGAAGGTATAGCATATTGTTCTTGCATCAAGAGAAAATGTAAAAATGTTATATGTACCACAACTTAAGTTTAATTTGCTTTCAGTTAGAGTTTTGGTTAAACTAGGTTATGTAATTACCTTTAAGGGAGAAAGTTGCATAATTGAAAAAGAAGGTAAAAAAGTGACTGCAACTTTAAAAGGTGAATTGTATGTGTTAAATGATAATTCATTAGAGGTAGCTAACACAGTATATAATAATGTTAAACCTCATGATGAGTGCATACATTTGTTACACAGACGTTTAGGAGCATATAAATTTTAAAATGCTTAAACAAACGGTAGGGAACTATCTAAAGGTATAAAACTGAAGCCTTGCAGGGTAATTATTTGCAATTGCAATGCTTGCAGTCAAGAAAAAGCAAGGTAATACCAGCAAATAGAATTAATGGATTTAAGACAAAGGAACCTCTAGAGGTCGTATTTGCTGGGATATTATAGGTCCTAAAACCAAGTGTGGGAGGTGTTCGTTATATACTAAGTATAATGGACCATTATTCCAGATATGGTTTCTGTTATTTAATGAAGAGAAACTTGAAACATATCAGAATTTCTTTAATTGGCTTAAATTTGCAGAAAGAAAAAACTAAAAGGAAATTAGTAACTCTTATAACTGATAATGGTGCTGAATTTATAAACAATAAATTCCAAAACAGACTGAAGATGGCAGGTGTTGAACATAAAAGTCTGCACCATATAGGCCACAACATAATCGTTTTATAGAAAGGCCAAACAAATAACAAGCCAAATGGCTCCGTACTATGCTGTCAGATTCAGGACTGCCTGAAACTTTGTGGGGAGAAGCAATAATATGTGGTAATCATATATTGAATAATGTTGTTAACTCAACAACAGGTGAATTACCATTCACACGGTGGCATGGCAGAAAACCTGACCCTAAGCTACATGCATACATTTGGAGCACCAGCATGGGTAAAAATTCCTACACAACTGAGACACAAGGGGCAGCATAGGGCTAAAAGGTTATTCTTTGTAGGTTATGAATCTAATCACAAATCATACAGATTCTGGGGAAAAGGTACATCTAGAGTTTACTGTAGTGCTAGTGCACAATTCCTTGAACATGTAGGATGGGAAAAACTGGAGCAAGATTCAAGTAAGGAAGTAATCATAGAAACCTACAAAAGACCAAAAGTACAAATCAGTAATAAGAAGAGCGCAATTAAAGAGGAAGTACATGAAGCAGCATATAGGACCAGAACAGGAAGAAATACCAGAAGAGGAAGAAATAGATAACGAGGAACAGGTAGTACATGAAAGTCCACCTGTAAGCCGTGGTAATACCTAGACTGCGTTTCTACACGTGTGTAACCAGACCACCTGACAGGTACCAAGCAAGTGTAGTTTGCCAAGTTAGTAAAGTTCCAACTACTGTTGAAGAACTTAGGATGTATCCTGCAAAGGAACAGGAAAATTGGCATAAGGCAATGGAGAAGGAATTAAATTCATTAAAACAAATGGAAGTATATGAAAATGCCAAATTACCTCCAGGTGAAAAGTCCATTGGCTGCAAATGGATATTTAAATTAAAAACTGGTAAAAATGGGACTGTTACCCATAAGGCTAGGTTATAGCTCAAGGATTTAATCAAACTGCATGTGATTATGATGAAGTATTTGCAACCGAATTTAAAGGCAACAACCTTGGAGAGCAGCTTTAGTGTGGGCAGCTAAGAAAAACTATATCATAAATCATTTAGATGTAGAAACTGCCTATCTGCAATGCACCATTGCAGCACACTATATATTTAAGGAAACCAGTAGGTATTAAGGATAATAAAACTAATAATGACTGTTGGAAACTTAAAAAGAGTCTCTATGGATTAAAGCAATCTGGTTATGAATGGAACCAATATATTGTTATGAGTTAAACAATATAGGGTTTAAAGCAGGTTTAGCTGATCCATGTTTATTTGGAAGAGAGAGACTAATGGAATAGTGTCATTATTATTGTTGTTTACAGATGATATTGCTTTAATTACAAAGACTAATAATGAAGCTACTGAAATAATATTATTATTAGGTAAGAGGATAAAATTAAAGCAATTAGAGAGATAAGACAATATCTAGGATTGACAATAAACAAAACCAATAGTGGCTTTAAGATATCTCAAGAAGATAAAATTTACCAATTGCTAAACGTATAAAATGGAACTTTGTAAGCCGGGCAAAACTCCAATGAGTCAGGAATTTTGCTGAACTGATGCTCAAAGTTCAAAATTTGATAAGACTATTTATATCATTAATTGGTAGTTTATCGTATATTAGTATTGTCAGCCAGACATTGCATAGGGCGTGTTAATCAATTGGCAAGATTCAACGCTAAACCCACTGAATGTCACTGGCATAAGCGCTAAAGCGTATATTAAGGTATCTTAAAAGACAA
>NC_142010.1:132683035-132703979 GCF_049901735.1 Notechis scutatus
TAATACATTGGAGAAAAGTAATTTTTTAGGGTGGAGATCTGGTCCAATGGATCCTGTTTAAAGCCTCAACAAAATGTGAGAGCTTCCTGATAGTCTTGACCATGTTTCGTCCACAAAACCTTTAATAGAAGCCAAAGATGTTTCAATGTGCTGGCAAAGATGTTTCAATGTGGAAAAGGGCCTCTAAACTAGGCCTCATTTCAATCTGATGCATCAGGTCTCTCTCTCTCTCTCTCTCTCTCTGTCTCCCCCTTCCTCCATCCCAGACTGGCTTTGCTCTATTTTCCCAATGTGCCTGCGTGGCTGGCACTTTGAACATGGATGAATGGATGGATGGAGAGAGAGAGAGGAAGATAGGTAGGTAGGTAGGTAGGTAGGTAGATAGATAGATAGATAGATAGATAGATAGATAGATAGATAGATAGATAGATAGATAGATAGATAGATAGGATTGGTAGATAGGATTGGTAGATAGGTAGGTAGGCAGACCTTTTGGATGAATGGATGGATAGGTAGGTAGGGAGATTGGTAGATAGGTAGGTAGACAGAAAGACAGGCAGGCAGGTGGGTAGGTAGGCAGGCAGGAAGGCAGTCAGTCAGACAGGCAGACCTTTTAGATGTATGTATGTATGTATGGATGGATGGATGGATGGATGGATGGATGGATGGATGGATGGATGGATGGACAGACAGTCAGAAAGAATGCGACAGCGGCGGCACTTTGGGAAAGTAGAGCAAAGCCAGAATGGAAATTGAAGTCCACACAAGTTGCCAAGGTTGAGAAACACGGGCTGAATATATCAAACCAGCCATTCTGGTTTAGAGTTTAGCATGCTGTTTGATTCTGGCTTAGTCAATAAACCATGGCTAAGAGCTTCCTGCTCCTTAATGTGCAGCTTTGCTCCGCATATGGAAGGCTTCTCACTGGGTGGTCGAATGCATCAAGAAAGACACCAACGCAAGTTCTATCTTGGGTGAGCTGCCCCGATCAGAGTTAGGGGAACTCTTTTTATTAAGAACATACAAAAGAGGTGAGCTCCATCCAATCATTATGTTACATGCATAGGAATGTTAGTGGATGTATAGTATCTTCCAATCACAATGCCATGGTCAATTTAAACTAGCAAACCAACGCCTGCATTTCAGTTAACTGCCCTTGTGACGTGTTAATGGCCTTGTTCCTAGTACCTGCTTTCAGCCTACGTGAGACCTGGCATGTACTGGAACTATTGAGGTTGCTCACGTGAGGCTTGGCACACAATGGAATTGGCCCATTACAGCATCTCCTCTGTTTTAGTTTTATATGGAGGAAATTCTTCTGGATCTTCGTCACTACCCATGCAAAAACTTGTGCGAACGCACACATCAGGGTCTTCTGAGGGTATGACTTTGTACAGAGGTTCTTTTTCCCAGAGGGCATTAACCTGTGCAATGGCGCGCTTTTCAGCTAATAAAGACAGACTATTGGAGATGGTACGAACAAATATTGGTAACACACATGGAAGAATAACGCATCCTGCAGCAATCATACCTATGAGAGCTACTATGGCTTGTAATCCTGATAGTTTAGGGAACCAAGAACTAAAAATATTCTTAAAATCAATACCTTGCCATACTTGATTAGGATTGTAGGTTAATTGTCGCATCTCAGTTGTTAATTGTGCTACTACTTTGCCAACTTTGTCAATTTGAAGACAACAGTTCGTAAGATTGAACCTACCACATACCCCTCCTTCTTTGGCTAGTATGTAGTCTAAAGCTAAACGATTTTGGTAGACAGCTGTGCGTAATTTGTCCGTAGCAGTCGCTAGAGTGTTTAGAGCCTTGTCTATACGTTGACCTGCTAAATCTAAAACAGCTTGTAAACGCATAATTCTATTAATCATGTATATGGGGGTTCTGTACCCCCCGGACCCGTCTTGGGCCCAACTAGCAATGTTGAAGGTGCAGACGATTCTTTCTGAGGTCCAGGTGTCCCCTTCATATTCTGATTGACAGGGGAAACCTGCAAAGGCATTATCGGTGTTTCTTTTCCTGCGGGATAATGTATCATACACAGGGATGCCCAGTTCTTGCTTAATGGAGATCGGTAGGAGGAAAAAGGAAGGTCTTATCCACCCCAATACACATGACCCTTGCCAATCTGCTGGAAGGGACGGATAGGCTAGGTTACCACAAATCCAATACATGTTATTTGGAGCTGTCCAAATTTGGGAGGATGTTGTGTCATAGAGATAAGGTAGGAGGGAGGTGTTGAATTTGGCAGGTGTGGTGGTAGCATTGTCAGGTGCTGTCCAAGTCTGGTAGGAGTTATCCCATGTACCTAAGCAAAGGAGGTGTCCTACTGGAGTGGACCCATTTCGGGAAAAACAGTTTCTACCAATTAAGTTAGTGGTAATTGTCCAGATAAGTGGATCGGAAGCTATTCTAGCTGTTATGTTTCCTACAGAAGACATGTTATTAAACAGAGATGGCGAGGCTTCTAAGGCTTGCCACGGCCATTGTTCTCCTGTGGTGGTTCCCCACAGACAAAACAATTGGTTACTGCAAGTTGTTTTGCAATTTTTTCTGCCATATCCATGAACAAGTTTTTTGCAATAATGCTGGTATCAGGGGCTTTTTCTAATTTCCTTAAATTATTATATACTGACCAGCCTAATGATGTTTCCTTGCCTTCATAAATTATTTCAGTTTTTATGGTAATGTAAGTATTTGGGTCTATTCCTGTGCCATCAATCCCTATACCATAAGTTTCCAAGGCAGGGTGTTGCCTGGAGATAGTGATTTCTACCTTATTGTCTGTGGTAGACCCTGATATTCGTTTGAAATGTGACAGATGATTGCAACCTGAGTACCCTCCCCCGGTATAATCACAGACACAAGACCAACCTGAGCACTCAATGGAACCTCCACAAGGGGTCCATTGGTTGGGGTTCCCCATGGCCCAGTTAATGGGCGCATGACACAAGTATTTATGATTGTGGGCGTACGTTGATTTCCAGTCATCCGACCCGCATGAATGTCCCCCTGGTTTAGAACAAGCAACACAAACATCAAAGATTAAAACAATTGGGTTAGTACCGTCCTTGAGCACGGTGGTGTGGTTTAGGTAATAAAGTTTTCCTTCCCCCTCAGGATCGGATCTGCCAGAGGTTCTTGGAAGTCCCGCCCATAAGGTGACGTTGAGACGTACAGCTGTCTTGGGATCGTAGCAAATAGTTTTTGAGTTCCTTTTGCATAGATGGTACATGGTCCCATTGTTTTGGCAAGTTTTTCCCGTAGGAAGGCACTTCTGCGGTTGTTGGGTATGGTAGATGAAAGTTAGTTGAGTGGAGCCTGCCTGCGTGGTTTTGGTCAGGCAGGGGGTGCAACCATCTGATGCGCTGGCAGAGTTCTGCAATCTCTTAATCCGATGTAGAAAAGGGGTGGCCTGAGCATAAATGTCAGGCTGACTTGCGAATTGTCTGTGATAATGACGAGGTGAACGGGGTCTAAGGACTGTCCAGGATTCATAAATGTTGCTTATGGAATCATGGAGGCGTCGACCGGAGCAATAATAGGTGGTGGCAGTGGGGCGAAGTATGAGGAGTGTAGTTCGAGGGGGATGTTCAAAAGTGTTGATCTGGAAGGAAGCATTGCTGGAGATGTGGGGCCACGGCTTAGGGAGCGTTGACCATCTGAGGTAGGGGGGGAAAGATGTCCCCAGATGCGGTGCAGGTCAGCAGGAGGGGAGTACCTGGCGTGAAGTATGTCACTTGAGACGGAATGGAGACCTTGGAGGCATGTGCGGCAAGAAGGAGGAAGAGGGTCGGCAAGGCAACGGGACGAATCATGTTGATATGTCTGCAGGTGGTGACTTTTCTACCTTGGGGTGGTATGGTCTGATGTGCCGTCCAGGAACCCACAGGACACGATCTGGAAGCTGGATGGCTGCGTAGCCACGACCCCAGGTGAGGAGAGCAGCAGGACCCTTCCAAGTAGGGTCTGGCAATTGGCGGTAGTATACCTGTGGTTTGGGAGAATCAGGGGGGGGGAGGAAAAATGTCGCTCCGCTGCTGTCATAGCAGGGGTGCCAGAGAGGTTGAGGAAGTTGAGTGTATAACGACAGAGATTAAGGGTGTCTTGCATCGCCGGGAGGCCAAGGGTTCTTTTCGCTTTGCTCCGCATATGGAAGGCTTCTCACTGGGTGGTCGAATGCATCAAGAAAGACACCAACGCAAGTTCTATCTTGGGTGAGCTGCCCCGATCAGAGTTAGGGGAACTCTTTTTATTAAGAACATACAAAAGAGGTGAGCTCCATCCAATCATTATGTTACATGCGTAGGAATGTTAGTGGATGTATAGTATCTTCCAATCACAATGCCATGGTCAATTTAAACTAGCAAACCAACGCCTACATTTCAGTTAACTGCCCTTGTGACGTGTTAATGGCCTTGTTCCTAGTACCTGCTTTCAGCCTACGTGAGACCTGGCATGTACTGGAACTATTGAG
Organism: Notechis scutatus; assembly: GCF_049901735.1. Taxonomy (NCBI): domain Eukaryota; kingdom Metazoa; phylum Chordata; class Lepidosauria; order Squamata; family Elapidae; genus Notechis; species Notechis scutatus. The sequence goes on from NC_142010.1 coordinate 132,687,528, forward strand.
GTTGCTCACGTGAGGCTTGGCACACAATGGAATTGGCCCATTACAGCATTAATGCAGCTGCCCCTCTGCCCCTTCTCCAGCCCCCTGCCCCAGTTCTTTCCTTGGCATCCAATTTTCCAATGCCAACCTTCCCGGGGCAGCGATGCGGCTGACTTCACTCTCTTTGCTTCAACCCAAGGTCCACTTCCATTGGGCCAAGCAAGGGGAGGTACTCTGTACGCGCTCAGAGACTCCCAACTTCGGGGAAGCGCTCTGACCATCTTTACACTCCGCCCGGGAGGAGGAAGGCATGGGGAAGCAGTCCAGACTGGCGGAGGGGAGGCAGAGGTAACGATCGCTTGGAAAGCAAGCAAGCAAGCGCAGGACTTGGTCAGAAGAACTGGGCTGCAGAGGGAGCCTAGGTTCTAGGTCAGGGGGGCCACGTAGAGCCGAACTGAACCGAGCCACGTGCCTTGGAGAGCCGCAGCTGCACCCACCCGCATCCTGCGCACAAGCCCGGCTGGCTGGAGAGGTGGAGGCCAGGCAGGTTCTGCACACTCCCTTGTTCTCCTCCGGGGAAGGGGACCCTAACGTCAGATCATCCACCCTTTCCACTGCGCGCCTTGGGAGGGTTTTGCTTTCAGGCCTTCTGGCATGCCTCCGCCACTTCCACCAAAGAGGGCAGCCTGCAAGCTAAGGTGCCCCCTTTCCACCACCTCCCACCTCTCCCCCAGGCTTGGCAAGGCTCACTGTGCATGGGTTCTGCCAGCTACGGAGCGATGAAACAGTCAATGGGCTGCGTAGCTGGCAGTCAGTGAGCCTGCGGGGCCAGCGCCTCGAACGCCCCCCTGCTGCCTCTTAGCGCCCCCCCTGCCAGCCCCCTTGCCTCTTAGCGCCCCCTAAGGCATCCCACCGCCCCCCAGGGGTGGTACCGCCCACTTTGAGAACCACTGTACTAGACGAACCGTTAGAAACAGGACCCAAATTGATAGAAAAGATAGAAGAATATGAGGAAATTGCGGGATTGAAAATAAATAAGGAAAAAACAAAGATATTAGTGAAGAATATTACAAAAAAGCAAAAAAGATAATTGACAGATTACATATCCAGATCACAAAAAGTGAAATATTTGGGGATCCAATTAACAGCAAGATGTGGGACAATTAAAGAAGATAACTATTATAGACTAAAACAATAGATTAAGACAGACCTGGAAAAATCTACAACTATCACTAATAGGGAGAATAGCGACAATTAAAATGAATATATTACCAAGAGTACAATATTTTTCCAAACAATAAAATTGGAAAAAATTATTTGATGATTTAAATAAAATAATTTTAAAATATATATGGCAAGAAAAAAAAGCAAGGATTAAATTAAAATTGTTACAGGAGGAGGATTTGGACTACCCAATTGGGAATTATATTGTCAGGCCGTGGTATTGACATGGATGAAAGAATGGATTGTATTAAGAAATACAAGGCTTTTAACATTGGAGGGACATGATTTATAATTGGGTTGGTATACTTTTTTTATGGTATGGGAAAAATAAGATACATGGTTACTTTCAAAGAGATTATATAAGAGATGCTTTATTGTTTACATGGGAGAAAATAAGGGAACAACATTATATGAAAATACCAGTCTGGTTATCAACGAAGGAGTTTATATATCCAAATGTTTTTAAAATGGGACATATTGTTAGATATAAAGATGTTTTAAATGAAAGTGGTGAACTCAAAACACAACAAGAATTGAATAAACAAGGGATTGATATGAACTGGTATTCATATATGCAAATACATTCTAGATATGAAAAAGATGTTAAAGTGGAGGTGTTTTATAATGAATTGACTGAATTAGATAAAATTTGAACAGGAACAGAAGATAAGATGATTAAGAAATTGTATGGTTACTTATTAGGAATGAAATTAGAAGAAGAACAAGTGAAGGAGATGATGATAGCCTGAGGGCGGGGAATTTTGGTTATGGGACAGAGTTGGATAAATGGTAGAAACTATGGGATGGAAACTATAAATTAACAATGTCAACAGCTTATAAAGAAAATTTGTATAAGATGTTTTATAGATGGCATTTTGCCCCAGCAAGACTGGCAAAGATGTTTAAAGACAAATCAGTGAACGTTGGAGATGTCACCAGACACCTGGAACATACTACCATATGTGGTGGACAAATACAGAAGATAAAAGATATTGGACAAAAATACATACATGGTTGGAAAGATGACAAACCAACATATAGATTTAAAACCTGAGATATTTTTATTGGGGATTTTACCTGAAAATTATAGTAAAGAAAAAACATATTTAATCATACATATATTAACAGCAGCTAGAATTGTATTTGCTCAAAACTGGAAAAATGAAAAGATTCCGATACAGGAGGAGGTGATTATGAAAATATTGGAATGTACAGAAATTAGTAGATTAACATTGGCAATTAAAGAACAAGAAGCAGAATATTCTATGATATGGGGTTTATTTTATAAATGGTTGGAAAATAAAGCAAGACATTAAATGATATTGTTATAATGATGAGATATATAAGGTTGAGTAGTTTGTAACATGAATGTAATCTGAGAAAGAAATGTATACAAAATATAAACATTTGCACAAGATATATATACCCAGTTGACACACTGTATAACTGAAAGATGGATTTGGTTTTTTTTTAAAAAAAGAACTGCCAATTCAGCATTTTTATAGTTCTTGTTGCAGATTAGAAATAAATAAACTAAAAGCTATTATTTTCCTTACAGGTAAAGGCAGCCTCACATTGCAAGAAGCTCAGCTAAAAATTTTTTCACTAGCAATTGATACGACTGGCATGAAGGAACAGTACCAGATACGGCTGGCTTTGAAACTGCAGGTGTTGATACCTGTCAGGTAAATGGACATAGCTCTATTTCGAATCACATTCACTTAATATCAAGTTAGGTTTACTACATTAACAATTTACAGATGCACTACATCAGATAGGAAATTTCAGAAAAGAAAATTAAAATTGACACAATTTTAGAATTTACATGTGGGATATTTGTGAATTGAGATAAAAGATCAATTACTACTGCTTTTGCTATTTTAGAGCCCAGTCAAATAATGCTTTCATTCTAATATAATCAGTGAGATTTAAGTTAGTAATGACTAATTTACCCTATTGATTTCAATGCAAATAAACCAGAGGTAACTTATGAAAACAACGTAATAATGTCTCTTCTTCAGTGGACTGCTTCTTGCAAATTAAATCTGTAAGAAAAGCAAACTGTTCTCAGCCTAAACTGGGCTCTACAGTGGGGGCAGCATTTTCATACTTACTCAAGGACAGGAGGAATGCACATTAATGTGGCCATGAGGAAGACCTAATTCTTTATTCTCAGTTTGCCATAATGGAATCAGAACCCTGAATGTCACTGAAGATTTTGGGCTGCTGTATGTTCACTAGAAAACTAAATAAGAGGAGAGATAGCTTTTACGCATGCATGCTGTTAAATACTATGAGTCACTACTCATTGTTATCTTTTTCCTTTTTCAGGGAGATAGTGGTGGACCTCTGGTATGCTATTTATCAGATTCTAAATACTACTGTTGTAGGAATCACCAGCTATGGTATTGGCTGCGGCCGACCAAAATTTCCAGGAGTTTACACTAATTTGCCTAAGTACATGTTCTGGGTGAGGAGACACCTAAGCGAAGCCAACACTGTTAGCATTCAGCAGGTTCTTTTCTTGCTTGTGGTGTGGAACGTTTTCCAACTAATTGTATGAAGTGGCTTTTTGATGTGCTTTAAATACTACAATCTCATTATTTCTGAAAAAAATATTATTTAACTATAGTTTGTAATTTTAAGTTGCTCATCGATATATTAAAGCATGTATTTTCATTTGTAATAATCTCCATGAATGCTTTTTATTGTTGAAGCCTCTGTGTTTCTTTCTGCCCCATATTATATCAAACAAAATCAAAGTGGGGTTATTTTGAGTTTGTTTCTCTACTTCCCTCCAAATGAGTGAGTTGCTGCGTTCTTCTCCCTTAACAGTTCACTGCTCTCTTCCCAAGGCCAGATCTACCCTTCAGGAAAAACATCTGGAGGAAAACAATAGCAAGCCACTTCTGTACTGTTGTCAAGAGAGTTGTGGTGATAGCTAGTAACTGATCTTGGTGTAAAAGTACCTTTACGTTGTTCTTCTCTCTCAAGCATAGTCTTCAGTTAAGTAATATGCACATTTATTCAGAATGTTTAATGGGTGTATTCAGTTGTCCAGAAGAGGGAATGAGAATGTGATGTCATGGTTAAGGTATCAGACTGGCACCTGGAGACCCAGGTTCCAGTTCACTCTGAGCCATAGTAGCTCAGTGGGTGAGTTTGAAGCCATCACTTACCCTCAGCCAAACCAAAGGTTGCTGTGCAGGGTTGTGATGAGGAAAATGGGAGGAGGGAGCACTACCACATTGCATCAAGTTCCTGAATTAAAGACCAAATATAAGTCTAAGCTATAAATACATTTATTTGTTTACCCTTCTTATATATGCATTAAGGTATCTGTCACGCTTCCTTTTCCTTCATAATATAGAAATCCGTCTTACATGAAGCAGACCCCTAGTCTGACAGAAGAGTTCTCTGCACTCGATTGTCTGACACAAGAGTTGTCTGCTAACGGGCTTCAGTCGGGCCATAAATGAGGCAAAAATTAAACGTCTATCATGGATCCCTATAACTCGGTCTCCTTCCTCATGTTTCTTTGTCCATTCCATTCAATAAGTCTTATTTCACCAATTTCATGCCTATTAAAAATATACAAGAAGATAAACGGCGTATATAAATCGATTACTTCACGCGGATTAGAATCGCATCCCCACAATTGATAAATAACCGCAGGGAAGAGGATTAAAACCTCCCTTTCTCTTCCTCTAGCCCAAAAACCGGACATTTCGCGTGTCGGCGAAGCCCGTCGGAGGCTCCAACAAGCTGTTACGGGAGGGCGCGCGAACCCATTCCCTAAGCCTGGTTCAACCGCCTCGCCGGCTCCTTGCAACCTCCGCTGCGGACGGCGAGCGGGAAAAGAGACCGCCATTTTCTTCCTTGGGAGGATGATTAAGCGGAGTTCTCTCCTCGCTGTCGTTTCCCCCTTTTCCCTGGCGCTGTTGTGCGTGACCTCTTCCCTTGCGAAGGATGGAAGCGGTGAGGCGACCTTCTCCCGCCTTCGGTAGAGGGTTGGGTTGGCGCTTAGCCTAGGCAGGTTCGGCTTGTACTTCGGGGCGAGGCCAGCGAACGAGCTTGGGTACGACGCCCGCAGGCCCTTTCAGGAGCCTTGGGAAGGTGTATAGGCGCCAAGCTCTCGCTGTCCACTCCCGACTTTGCGGCATCTCTGACTCGCAAACTCAAAAAGCCGGCTGATTTATTTGAAGTGGATGTACGGTATACGTTCAGGCACGTATTTGGAAACTGGCTGACTTTACTTTTTAGCTTAAGTTGGACCTTAATAGAATCAGTGGGCTGGAAGTAACCTCAGTGTCTTTTAGTTCAACCCCAGCTGAAGGCACAAGCCTTATCAGTCAAATGGTGGTCTGATCTTGACTATGTATGCATGTAGATGTGTGTACTGTATAGATTTATGAGAAAAATGCCAATTGAAAAGTATGTCTATTCAGAGAAACCCTAAAGTTTGCATTTATAAACTCACATCTAACAATTCTGATTTCATTTCTAGAATGCGGAATAAGGCCTGCTATACCAGGCATACCAGGGAGTCGGATTGTAGGTGGACATGAATCTGAGGAGGGGGCATGGCCATGGCAAGTTAGCCTTCAAACATATAACCATGGTGGAGGATTTTTGCATTTATGTGGTGGAACTTTAATTAATAACCGCACAGTATTGTCAGCTGCACACTGCTGTATAAGAAAACCGTATGTATTACCTATCCCTATATCTTTATAGATTTTAGTGTAAGAAAAATACATGGATAAAAAATAGGTGCTAAATTTAGAAATGTATATTTTTAAATATCTATTTTGAAATCATCTTCACCTGAACTGTTTTCCAGAGTGAGAGAAGTATCTAGAATCTTCATCTGAGTTCTCAGATTAGAAATTAACTTTAGGAACAGAGAGACTAACAGAAAGCCATTCTATGTATTTTTGTGATCTCAGAAGTCAACAGAAAAGATTTCCCATGAATATCAACATCAATACTGGTATTAATTTCTGTGATTGTATATATCACTATAAACTCCAAAGTAAAGATCAAATCAGATCTCACTAACTGCTTTTTTTTCAGAGAATATAACCTCATGATGTTGCTTTCATTTCACTTTTAACCCTCTGCAAGGGCAGCTTACATTAGCTGTTCTGGTTTAAAAATAGTATTTTCCCTCTTCTTTGAATATAAGTCTTGCTCTGCAATATAGGATGCCTCTTCAACAATGGCAGTAGTGAGATGATCAGGGCAAGGCTAAGCTCCTATTGGTCACTTATTAATCTGGATGTACCCCTTTCCCTTTGCTGAGTATTTTTCAGAGACATTCTACTTTTAGATATGGGAAAGTCTGTTCTTTAAAGCTGAACTCTCCCCTTAAAGCAAAAACAATCCTTCATGATTTCTCTTGCTACCCCTGCTAAACCCAGGCTTCTGGGGCTTACAAGGATCCAAAGAGAAATGGTGATGGAAGACCCTTTTTCCAGTTAAATCTCCAATCTCAGAGAGGCAAGGATGACTCATGGCTAACAGCACTTAACAACTTGCCTAAAAAGCAGATTCCACTTCATTATCTGATACCTACCTCCCAAGCTGTCTGAAACCTATCATGTTGTGGAGAAGAGGCAGGTTCCACTTTAACATATGCCCCTCTGTCTGTCACATGTTTTGGTAGGAAAAAATGGGAAGAACTATTTTAAATAGATTTTGTATTCTTCAGGTGATCACAGAATGGGTGGATAGTTGAGGACTTATGGTTTGATGTTGTGGCGTGATCGGCGCAGGTTCTGCATCCCCATGCCGAATCCTCTTCATCGGAGAGCCCCCAGGCGCTAAAGTCACCCTGCAGGGGTGACAGATAAGGAGGGGCACCCTGCTGGTCACAGAGAGCGGCGGCTTTCCTGCTGGACCCAGGGTTTTTCCCTCTTTGCCAAGGAAGAAGATGAGGCGACCAAAATGGCCACCGCAAAGCTGGAGCAGCCACAGAAACTAAGATTGTGTAGGAGTGGAGTGAATGGACAGTGATAGGTGCTGGGTGAGGTGACTTCTGAATTTTATCTAGGATTTACCCTAAAAGAAAATTAATCCCGAAAAAGAGGCTCTCTGGAGTGCTTTCTAGCGGCGAGAGGCAGAGAAACACTGCACATTGGCAGGAAATGACTTAAAATATTTATCTTAAAATATAGAAAGACTAGATGTTTAAATCTTTCTGGCAAGACCTAGAATAGGCATTTTAAAATGCTGGACATTTGACTGGCTTTTGGAAATTTTGTTTGAAGCAATTTGAAATAATACTTTTATAGTGGATTTTAACAATGATTTTCAACCTGAAGGCGCCATCCACTGGTGAATGGATATATTCTATCTTATACTCCAAGCATGATAGCAACCTAGGAATCTTGATAAGGAAGAGTAAGACCTGGAGGTCTGCTGTACTCTTTACTGCTATACTTATCTACTTTATGGTGACCAGAGAATCAACCTTAAAAACTGGGAGGATAATTAATGGAATGACTTTTGTATATGGAAACTAACTAGCAAATTAAAAGGTGGATCTAAGAATTATTGGGAAAATCCCCTAGATTGTACAAATGGATTTCATTGACTAACTGTGTGATATAAAGAACTATAGCTATTGTATTCCCTGATGGACAATACTAAGATTAAGTAATCTGTTGGCTTTGGGAAGTCAAAAAGAATAGACGCTGGAGCAGTGAAGATTACCAACAGAACATTGAAATACTACTTGGACTTAACAAGGCAAGATGGCCCATCAGGAAGAATTGGAAACACAAAGAGAAATTATGATGTCACTCCAAAACATCTACGACATGATGAGGAGGAATTCCAGGGAGATAAAGGACTTATTGCATGATATAACCGGATAGACTGAAAATGAGCAACAAAAAACAATGAAGCAAGATAATAAAACCCAGGAAACAAGAGAGATAACTATGAGCTTAGAAGATGAGATAGAGCAGATGACACAACAAATAGAACAAGGAGAAAAGGAGGAAACTACAAAGTTGTGTGAAATAAACCTGGGAGACTATACACTGCTCAAAAAAATAAAGGGAACACAAAAATAAGACATCCTAGATCTGAATGAATGAAATATTCTCATTAAATACTTTGTTCATTACATAGCTGAATGTGCTGACAACAAAATCACATAAAAATTATCAATGGAAATCAAATTTAGCAACCCATGGAGGTCTGGATTTGGAGTTACACTCAAAATTAAAGTGGAAAAAAACACTACAGGCTGATCCAACTTTGATGTAATGTCCTCAAAGCAAGTCAAAATGAGGCTCAGTAGTATGTGTGGCCTCCACGTGCCTGTATGACCTCCCTACAACGCCTGGGCATGCTCCTGATGAGGTGGTGGATGGTCTCCTGAGGGATCTCCTCCCACACCTGCACTAAAGCATCCCCCAACTCCTGGACAGTCTGTGGTGCAACGTGGCATTGATGGATGGAGCGAGACATGATGTCCCAGATGTGCTCAATTGGATTCAGGTCTGGGGAACAGGTGGGCCAGTCTATAGCATCAATGCCCTTCGTCTTGCAGGAACTGCTGACACACTCCAGCCACATGAGGTCTAGCATTGTTGTGCATTAGGAGGAACCCAGGGCCAACCGCACCAGCATATGGTCTCACAAGGGGTCTGAGGATCTCATCTTGGTACCTAATGGCAGTCAGGCTACCTCTGGCGAGCACATGGAGGGCTGTGCGGCCCCTAAAGAAATGCCACCACCACACCATTATTGACCCACTGCCAAACTGGTCATGCTGGAGGATGTTGCAGGCAGCAGAACGTTCTCCATGGCGTCTCCAGACCCTGTCACGTCTGTCACATGTGCTCAGTGTGAACCTGTTTTCATCTGTGAAGAGCACAGGGCGCCAGTGGCGAATTTGCCAATCTTGGTGTTCTCTGGCAAATGCCAAACATCCTGCATGGTGTTGGGCTGTAAGCACAACCCACACCTGTGGACGTCGGGCCCTCATACCACCCTCATGGAGTCTGTTTCTGGCCGTTTGAGCAGCCACATGCACATTTGTGGCCGGCTGGAGGTCATTTTGCAGGGCTCTGGCAGTGCTCCTCCTCTCCCTCCTTGCACAAAGGCGGAGGTAGCGGTCCTGATGCTGGGTTGTTGCCCTCCTACGGCCTCCTCCACGTCTCCTGATGTACTGGCCTGTCTCCTGGTACGGCCTCCATGCTCTGGACACTACGCTGACAGACACAGCAAACCTTGCCACAGCTCGCATTGATGTGCCATCCTGGATGAGCAGCACTACCTGAGCCACGTGTGGGTTGTAGACTCCGTCTCATGCTACCACTAGAGTGAAAGCACTGCCAACATTCAAAAGTGAATGCTAAGGAAGCATAGGAACTGAGAAGTGGTCTGTGGTCACCACCTGCAGAACCACTCCTTTATTGGGGATGTCTTGCTAACTGCCTCTGCTTTCCACCTGTTGTCTATTCCATTTGCACAACAGCATGTGAAATTGATTGTCAATCAGTGTTGCTACCTAAGTGGACAGTTTGATTTCACAGAAGTGTGATTGACTTGGGGTTACATTGTGTTGTTTAAGTGTTCCCTTTATTTTTTTGAGCAGTGTACATTAGGATATACAAAAATGGAAATAGAAAAACTGAAAGATGCTTTTGACTCCAGACTGAAGAATAGAAGAAAGGAAGGAAGCAAGCACACAGAAAACCTTTCTGCAGTTTTTCGCCTTGAGGAATTGAATAAAAGTGGCTAAAGCAGAAACAGTCACAACAGAAGCTGGGTCCTAACGGAGTCAGAGAGGCTTCCAAGCTCTTTGCTTGTCTGTTTCCTTTCCTTTACTATTAAGAGATTGGATTTTGACAAATGAGTAAATCTATGGGTGTAGTCATCAAACTTTGCCTCCAATTGAGATAATGAATTATGGATGCTTTTCCTGACAGCACTTTTTTTAAGCTGTTCCAATGGTGATTGGAATACCCTCTGCTCTTCTTATTCCTGAAAAAAAGAATAGGGCTTAGCAATGTGAGCAATGTAAATATTGTAGCACATCTTTGTGTTGATTTCAAGTCAAGGAAAAATATCTGCTACAATAAGATAGGTAGTCTTAGGTAGAGAACTGAAAAGATTATTGCACTGAGAGGGAAACCTATAAGAAATAAAAACTAAAAGCAAGCAAAATACTGTAGTTACTAGGAAGGAAAGATCTTGTTAATAATCATATACCGTATATACTCGAGTATAAGTCGACCCGAATATAAGCCGAGGCACCTAATTTTACCACAAAAAAACTGGGAAAACTTATTGACTCGAGTATAAGCCGAGGGTGGGAAATGCAGCAGCTACTGGTAAATTTCAAAAATAAAAATAATTAATTTGGGAAACGATCTCACTATCATGAAAGGTTTAATTGATTCACTAACCCAAAAGAAGAAGATGATGATGACAGCGGGAGGCAGGAGTCACTCTCTTCCCCTCCCCTCGGAGGCCCCCTGAGTCAGGAGTCGCTACCGCCGGCGCGGCCCCAGTCCCGTCGCCCGGGAAGGAAAGGCAAAAAGAGCCGCGGCAGCGCTTTGCAACGGCAGCAGCGGCACCGGAGGCTCAGGCTCAGTGGCTCCTGGTTTTGCCCCACCCTTCCCAAGGCAACACGGGACCGGAGCCGCAACGGCGGCAGCAACTCCCGACAGCCCCAGCCGGACACCTGAGCGGAGATGTAGGGAGAAGGCAAAAGCGACGGAAGATCCTTCAGGGGAAACTGAGGGGGAGACTCACCCTTGGTCCAGATGAGCCCCCTTCCCCGCCCCTAAGGAAGCAGAGGCAGCCAGCAAGGGCAGGCAAGCCCCACTTCACGGACTCCGTCCGTCCTCGCTCCCACCCACCCACCACCCAAAGCCACGAAGTCCCCCAATCGCGCAGCCCAGAATCACCCTCCCTCAGGGGGCAGCAACGACGCCCGGTGTTTCCCGAGACAAGAAGCTCCGCCGTGCAATGAAAGCGCCTGGCTCTAGGCTCGCGGGCTCAGAAAACAACGCGAGCCGAGATCGCTTCGGCTCGCTCGGCTTCTCCAACATCCGGCGCCGCCCTGTTTTATGTGCTGGGCCCGGCAAGTCCGAGCAGCCAGCGCGTGGAGCAGGGCAGCGCCAGAGATCGTTGGCTGCCTCTTTCGCAGCACGGGAGGCCTCCCCGGCTGGCCAGCTGCTCTCCTCCTTCTCTGCCTGTTTGTTCTGTGTGGCCGAGGAGGAGGAGACCGCCGGCTGGTTGGGGGAGGCTTTCTGCGCCAAGGGAGGCGGCTGCTGGTCTCCGGCTTTGCTCCGCTTCTCCGATGGTCCGCGCCATGTTCTTTACTTGGGCAGCCGGGCGCCCGCAGCGCGCCCACGGCGGCAACAGGAGTTCCGCCCGGGCTCCGCTCAGGTGTCCGGCTGGGGCTGTCGGGAGTTGCTGCCGCGGTGCGGCCCCAGTCCGCGTCGCCTCGGGAAGGGAAAGGCAAAAAGGAACCTGCCGTTGCAAAGCGCTGCCGCGCTCTTCCTTTTGCCTTTCTGCAGCTATATTACAGAATATACGGGTGCTTCTGAAAAGTTATTGCATACACCAGTGGTGGGATTCAAATTTTTTTACTACTGGTTCTGTGGGCGTGGCTTGGTGGGCGTGACAGGGAAGGATACTGTAAAATCTCCAGTCAAAGGTGGTATTTGCCAGATCTCCGAACTACTCAAAATTTCCGCTACCGATTCTCCAGAACTGGTCAGAACCTTCTGAATACCACCTCTGGTGTACACCCACATAAAAGCCATCTGTGTCAGCTGTTCATCCGAGATTGAGGGGGTGAACGATAAGATATCAACTCACTCGTGTAGCTTCAGTGAAGTTTTTATTCGTCTTCCACACCACAACAACAGGTAACAGCGATCAAATTATGTTTAAAGTCAGCTCTGGGTTTCATTGCAACCCAGAGCTGTATTTATACATGTTATACTTTGGATAACAACATAATTACTATAACCACCTTCCGGCCAGCTTCACTGCCTAACATCTGGCATCCTTAATTTAAAGAAACATGGTAACTGCACCTTTCCCTTGCTCGATGAGTCCATGTACCCTCATTTATGTCTTATCATTACTATAACAGCACCCCCTTGACATCCAGCTATGAACCATTATTATTACAGCACTCCTGGCAGGAAGCCGATGTCAGTTATTTCATTATACCATCCACATGGTAACACTAGGCAAGTAAAAGACTGGTCGTATCACATCCTGGCTGTCTCAGCTCCAGTCCATTCTTTATTGGAGTCGTGACAATTTGTGGATAAGCTGAATGCAATTATTAGGTGCATTTTGGCACCTAAGATTTTCAGCTTCTCCACAAGTATCTGCAATAATCATATTTTTAAAGTACTATTTGTAAAAACGTATGTGAAGATAAGCTTCATTTAATTTCAGGAGTATACACATACTAAGAATATGTATGGCTTTATAGTTTTTTAGATTTCTGTGTAAGTCACAAAGTTTTTTCAATACACACACACACACCTATATACACCTATACATACATACGTACATGAAAATATCAAATCATGATATGAATCTGAAAATATCAAATCATGTCCACTATTATACAGTACATACCACACATATACATATATATGTATGGTATTCAGCTTTGTTCGGGTATTTTCCCACGTCATAGTTGTGCTTTTAAAGTTGTAGCGACGTTTGGCAGAATCTCATCTGTCATCATCAGGCTTCTGTATTGTGTTCATCTGTGAGTCAGGCTTCCATAGCCGTTTATGTTTTAAATGTGGTGCTAGCCTACTGCTGTGTTAGAATGGTTTTTTCTTCATCCTGATTGGTTGGGAGTCTTGGTCTGTGTTTATTGGTCTTGGAGTTTGCTGTGTTCTGCTTGATTGGTGTTTCTAATATCTTCTGTCTGTTTTGTAGCATTTTTTTGTCTTGATTGGCTGGCAACATTGTGTTTCCTGTATTGGAGGCTTTTAGTGCAGCTTGGCTCCGAGTAAATGGACGGCTATCATTTGTTAGGAAGCTAGGTTTCATCTAGGTGCCTGGTTGGGGTGTGTTTTGAGCTGGAGGTATCGGGGGGGGGGTCTGTTTGTGCCCTGATGTTTGCTTGGCTTGTGGTGTGGAGAATTTTTTGTTTGTGAGTGCAGGCTTCCAGATAATTGACAGTCTGGTGGAATCATCTCTTCTATTCATGCTTTCAGGTCTACACATACATACATATATGTTCTGTTCCACCTGTATCCACAGATGAAACTTCAAGTTATATAGTTCAAATACTTTACGTAAACAAAACCGGAGTCAGAAGATTGAATTGCTCTGTTATCACAGTCCTTTGGCAATCCTCCTAGAATCTGTCCGGCAATTCTGTAAAGTTCGTAACTCACAACGCAGTAAATCAGATGCAAGTCTTTCCAAGGCAAGATTCACTTTGTTTTCCAGCAAATATTTCAAAGTCATGCGTTTCCTTATATCCTCTAAGAAAGGGCGTTAGTCTCATTAATTAATCCTTTGCTGGATGTCTCTTTTCTAATTGAGATTGACGTCTCAATCTTCTCCTAGTTCTGGCATCCAGCCAGCATCCGGCAGTTTCATCACAGCTGGAATCCTCTGATACACTTTCCTGATTAACAATTAACACCTGAGGTGCAATCAGGGAGGGAGTTCCAGAAGAGGAAGACGTCTCTGAAACTTCTAATAAATCAGGTTCATCTCAGATTCAACTCCTCCTCTTCCCCCAGACTCCTCTCAAGGTCGCTCAGCAATGCAGGCTCGAATCTCAATGCCATATCTTCCTCCTCACTCGAGCCCACATCTGCTGACCGATCAGGTTCAAGTCTCGGAGTCACAACACTACCCTCACCGCAGGGCCCTTCCCCCGAGTCTGACGAGCTGGATGCGGTTTCGACGGGAAGTGTTCATGGAACCTCCGGATAAGGTCCAAAGCACGAACCGTGGAAACATCCACCCAAGAGAAAACCTCCACGCCATCTGCCATCCTCCCGACGAGGTACTGAAAGCGTCCTTTCAACCAGCGAGAATCCTGAACGCTGACAACCGTGTCATCAGCGGCGGTCTCATCGCTGGGTACCGAGGAGAAGTCGCACCTTCGGGAGAACGGAGTGTACATGATGGGGAGTCAGGAACCAGAAGGGAACGGTGGAAGACAGGATGAATGCGCATGGAGCGCGGCAGGGTGAGTCGATACGCGATGGGATTGATGACCGCCTCAATAGGGAATGGACCAATGAAGCGGTGGTCCAACTTCTTAATCGGGTGATCGACCGAAGGTGCTTTGTGGATAACCACACCTTGTCACCCACAGCTAGCGGAGGCGTCGCCCGGCGTGAACGATCCGCAAACTGTTTGTAGTCCTCCTTCGTCTGTTCCAGTTCTTGTGCCACTAATCGGTGAACCGATTGAAACTTCTTGAGAAATTCTCGCATTTCTGGGACTGGGGAGTCCACAATTGACAACGGGAAAAATCGTGGATGGTAGCCCACGTTCACATAAACGGCGTTATGCGAGTAGATGTATGCTGCGAATTGTTAAAGGCAAACTCCGCCAAAGGGAGGTAAGTCACCCAATCGTTCTGCCGATGGTTGACAAAATATCTCAGATATTGGGTGAGGATGCCAATCACTTTCTCAGTCCCGCCATCAGTCTCCGGATGGTGCGCCCACGCCAAACACACCTGCACCCGTAACGCCGCCATGTGATTCTTCCAAAACCGAGCGGTAAACTGGACACCGCGATCCCAAGCCACCCTGTCCGGCAGACCATGTAAATGAAAAACATGCTGCAGAAATAACTGGGCAGTAGTGCGGGCCGATGGCAACTTCCGACAAGGGATAAAATGAGCCATCTTGGTGAGCATGTCAACCATCATGAGTACCGTCGTATACCCTGATGACGAGGGTAAGTGCGTCAGAAAGTCCATGGAGACCGCCCCCCATGGTCTACCCGGAGTCGGCAGCAGTTGAAGGAGTTCAGGAGGCACACCCGACGCGGCCTTCGCTTGTTGACACGTAATACAAGAGGCGACATAAGAAAAACGTCATATCGGACTCGCGGCCACCAAAAAGTCCGTGTGATGAGGTGAAGAGTTTTAAAGTAGCCAAAATGGCCAGCAGCAGGATTGTCATGACATTGAGTCATGATGAGGGCTCTAAGCGTCCTGGTGGGTACGCATAATAGTCCTCGATGCGTAGCAAGCCCTCCTCTAGAGTCCATGGGGAGTCAGGTACAATTTTCCCCATCCTTTGCTGTGATCAAGCGTCTACGCGCTGCGCTTCTCTTACTCGAGCCCTCAAATCCACCGGGTCCTGAATAACTGCCAAAGCTTCCGGTGGCAGAACCACGTGGAGGAAGAGGGTCTTCGGGGACTATGGTACTCGGGTTTACGAGATAGGGCATCCGCCCTCCGATTTTGTCCACTGGGAACGTATGTGACTGAAAAGTTGAACCTAGCGAAGAACAATGACCACCGAATCTGTCGTTGGTTCAACTTCTTGGCAGTGGACAAATGTTCCAGGTTACGGTGATCCGTCCGAACCTCCACCTTGTGCTCGAGCCCCCTCCAGATGATGTCGCCAGGTCTCGAATGCAGCCTTGATGGCCAGCAACTCCTTTTCACAATGGTATAATTGCGCTCTAGAAGTTGTGAGCTTCCTTGAATAATATGCGCATGGGGAAAAAGGTGTGCCATCCGTTGGGGTTTGTAGCAACACCGCCTAATAGCTACGTTGGAGGCATCTGTCTCGGCCACAAATAGACGATTCAGATCAGGATGCCTCAATATCGGTTCGGCAACCGAAGGCTTTCTTTAGAGCCTCAAAAGCCCGTTGCTGCGGGGGCCCCACTAGAACAGGACCTTCTTGCGAAGGAGCTGGGTGACAGGATCCATCAGCTTGGCAAAGTCCGGGATGAAGGTCCTGTAGTAATTAGCAAACCCCAAGAGACGTTGCACATCCTTTACTGGTCGAGGGTTCCCAACTACACAAGGCCTCAACTTTCCTCTGGGTCCATAGCAATGCCTCGGGAGAAATGATGTGCCCCAAGAACTCTACGGAAATCTGGAAAAAGAGGCATTTTTCCAGTTTCGCGTCAGAGTTTATGCTCCCGAAGACGTTGTAATACTTGGACGGACTTGGCGAAGGTGGCTATCCCTGGACCAAGAGTAGATCAAAATGTCGTCCAGGTACACCACCACGAACCGATCCAGCATGT
>NC_142010.1:132704079-132732249 GCF_049901735.1 Notechis scutatus
CATCTTTACACTCCGCCCGGGAGGAGGAAGGCATGGGGAAGCAGTCCAGACTGGCGGAGGGGAGGCAGAGGTAACGATCGCTTGGAAAGCAAGCAAGCAAGCGCAGGACTTGGTCAGAAGAACTGGGCTGCAGAGGGAGCCTAGGTTCTAGGTCAGGGGGCCACGTAGAGCCGAACTGAACCAAGCCACGTGCCTTGGAGAGCCGCAGCTGCACCCACCCGCATCCTGCGCACAAGCCCGGCTGGCTGGAGAGGTGGAGGCCAGGCAGGTTCTGCACACTCCCTTGTTCTCCTCCGGGGAAGGGGACCCTAACGTCAGATCATCCACCCTTTCCACTGCGCGCCTTGGGAGGGTTTTTGCTTTCAGGCCTTCTGGCACGCCTCCGCCACTTCCACCGAAGAGGGCAGCCTGCAAGCTAAGGTGCCCCCTTTCCACCACCTCCCACCTCTCCCCCAGGCTTGGCAAGGCTCACTGTGCATGGGTTCTGCCAGCTACGGAGCGATGAAACAGTCAATGGGCTGCATAGCTGGCAGTCAGTGAGCCTGCGGGGCCAGCGCCTCGAACGCCCCCTGCTGCCTCTTAGCGCCCCCCTGCCAGCCCCCTTGCCTCTTAGCGCCCCTAAGGCATCCCACCGCCCAGGGGCGGTACCGCCCACTTTGAGAACCACTGTACTAGAAGAACCGTTAGAAACAGGACCCAAATTGATAGAAAAGATAGAAGAATATGAGGAAATTGCGGGATTGAAAATAAATAAGGAAAAAACAAAGATATTAGTGAAGAATATTACAAAAAAGCAAAAAAGATAATTGACAGATTAGATATCCAGATCACAAAAAAGTGAAATATTTGGGGATCCAATTAACAGCAAGATGTGGGACAATTAAAGAAGATAACTATTATAGACTAAAACATAGATTAAGATAGACCTGGAAAAATCTACAACTATCACTAATAGGGAGAATAGCGACAATTAAAATGAATATATTACCAAGAGTACAATATTTTTTTCCAATAAAATTGGAAAAAAATTATTTGATGATTTAAATAAAATAATTTTTAAATATATATGGCAAGAAAAAAAAGCAAGGATTAAATTAAAATTGTTACAGGAGGAGGATTTGGACTACCCAATTGGGAATTATATTGTCAGGCCGTGGTATTGACATGGATGAAAGAATGGATTGTATTAAGAAATACAAGGCTTTTAACATTGGAGGGACATGATTTATAATTGGGTTGGTATACTTTTTTTATGGTATGGGAAAAATAAGATACATGGTTACTTTCAAAGAGATTATATAAGAGATGCTTTATTGTTTACATGGGAGAAAATAAGGGAACAACATTATATGAAAATACCAGTCTGGTTATCAACGAAGGAGTTTATATATCCAAATGTTTTTAAAATGGGACATATTGTTAGATATAAAGATGTTTTAAATGAAAGTGGTGAACTCAAAACACAACAAGAATTGAATAAACAAGGGATTGATATGAACTGGTATTCATATATGCAAATACATTCTAGATATGAAAAAGATGTTAAAGTGGAGGTGTTTTATAATGAATTGACTGAATTAGATAAAATTTGAACAGGAACAGAAGATAAGATGATTAAGAAATTGTATGGTTACTTATTAGGAATGAAATTAGAAGAAGAACAAGTGAAGGAGATGATGATAGCCTGAGGGCGGGAATTTTGGTTATGGGACAGAGTTGGATAAATGGTAGAAACTATGGGATGGAAACTATAAATTAACAATGTCAACAGCTTATAAAGAAAATTTGTATAAGATGTTTTATAGATGGCATTTTGCCCCAGCAAGACTGGCAAAGATGTTTAAAGACAAATCAGTGAACGTTGGAGATGTCACCAGACACCTGGAACATACTACCATATGTGGTGGACAAATACAGAAGATAAAAGATATTGGACAAAAATACATACATGGTTGGAAAGATGACAAAACAACATATAGATTTAAAACCTGAGATATTTTTATTGGGGATTTTACCTGAAAATTATAGTAAAGAAAAAACATATTTAATCATACATATATTAACAGCAGCTAGAATTGTATTTGCTCAAAACTGGAAAAATGAAAAGATTCCGATACAGGAGGAGGTGATTATGAAAATATTGGAATGTACAGAAATTAGTAGATTAACATTGGCAATTAAAGAACAAGAAGCAGAATATTCTATGATATGGGGTTTATTTTATAAATGGTTGGAAAATAAAGCAAGACATTAAATGATATTGTTATAATGATGAGATATATAAGGTTGAGTAGTTTGTAACATGAATGTAATCTGAGAAAGAAATGTATACAAAATATAAACATTTGCACGAGATATATATACCCAGTTGACACACTGTATAACTGAAAGATGGATTTGTTTTTTTTAAAAAAAAGAACTGCCAATTCAGCATTTTTATAGTTCTTGTTGCAGATTAGAATTAAATAAACTAAAAGCTATTATTTTCCTTACAGGCAAAGGCAGCCTCACATTGCAAGAAGCTCAGCTAAAAAAAATTTCACTAGCAATTGATACGTCTGGCATGAAGGAACAGTACCAGATACGGCTGGCTTTGAAACTGCAGGTGTTGATACCTGTCAGGTAAATGGACATAGCTCTATTTCGAATCACATTCACTTAATGTCAAATTAGGTTTACTACATTAACAATTTACAGATGCACTACATCAGATAGGAAATTTCAGAAAAGAAAATTAAAATTGACACAATTTTAGAATTTACATGTGGGATATTTGTGAATTGAGATAAAAGATCAATTACTACTGCTTTTGCTATTTTAGAGCCCAGTCAAATAATGCTTTCATTCTAATATAATCAGTGAGATTTAAGTTAGTAATGACTAATTTACCCTATTGATTTCAATGCAAATAAACCAGAGGTAACTTATGAAAACAACGTAATAATGTCTCTTCTTCAGTGGACTGCTTCTTGCAAATTAAATCTGTAAGAAAAGCAAACTGTTCTCAGCCTAAACTGGGCTCTACAGTGGGGGCAGCAGTTTCATACTTACTCAAGGACAGGAGGAATGCACATTAATGTGGCCATGAGGAAGACCTAATTCTTTATTCTCAGTTTGCCATAATGGAATCAGAACCCTGAATGTCACTGAAGATTTTGGGCTGCTGTATGTTCACTAGAAAACTAAATAAGAGGAGAGATAGCTTTTACGCATGCATGCTTTTAAATACTATGAGTCACTACTCATTGTTATCTTTTTCCTTTTTCAGGGAGATAGTGGTGGACCTCTGGTATGCTATTTATCAGATTCTAAATACTACGTTGTAGGAATCACCAGCTATGGTATTGGCTGCGGCCGACCAAAATTTCCAGGAGTTTACACTAATTTGCCTAAGTACATGTTCTGGGTGAGGAGACACCTAAGCGAAGCCAACACTGTTAGCATTCAGCAGGTTCTTTTCTTGCTTGTGGTGTGGAACATTTTCCAACTAATTGTATGAAGTGGCTTTTTGATGTGCTTTAAATACTACAATCTCATTATTTCTGAAAAAAATATTATTTAACTATAGTTTGTAATTTTAAGTTGCTCATCGATATATTAAAGCATGTATTTTCATTTGTAATAATCTCCATGAATGCTTTTTATTGTTGAAGCCTCTGTGTTTCTTTCTGCCCCATATTATATCAAACAAAATCAAAGTGGGGTTATTTTGAGTTTGTTTCTCTACTTCCCTCCAAATGAGTGAGTTGCTGCGTTCTTCTCCCTTAACAGTTCACTGCTCTCTTCCCAAGGCCAGATCTACCCTTCAGGAAAAACATCTGGAGGAAAACAATAGCAAGCCACTTCTGTACTGTTGTCAAGAGAGTTGTGGTGATAGCTAGTAACTGATCTTGGTGTAAAAGTACCTTTACGTTGTTCTTCTCTCTCAAGCATAGTCTTCAGTTAAGTAATATGCACATTTATTCAGAATGTTTAATGGGTGTATTCAGTTGTCCAGAAGAGGGAATGAGAATGTGATGTCATGGTTAAGGTATCAGACTGGCACCTGGAGACCCAGGTTCCAGTTCACTCTGAGCCATAGTAGCTCAGTGGGTGAGTTTGAAGCCATCACTTACCCTCAGCCAAACCAAAGGTTGCTGTGCAGGGTTGTGATGAGGAAAATGGGAGGAGGGAGCACTACCACATTGCATCAAGTTCCTGAATTAAAGACCAAATATAAGTCTAAGCTATAAATACATTTATTTGTTTACCCTTCTTATATATGCATTAAGGTATCTGTCACGCTTCCTTTTCCTTCATAATATAGAAATCCGTCTTACATGAAGCAGACCCCTAGTCTGACAGAAGAGTTCTCTGCACTTGATTGTCTGACACAAGAGTTGTCTGCTAACGGGCTTCAGTCGGGCCATAAATGAGGCAAAAATTAAACGTCTATCATGGATCCCTATAACTCGGTCTCCTTCCTCATGTTTCTTTGTCCATTCCATTCCATAAGTCTTATTTCACCAATGTCATGCCTATTAAAAATATACAAGAAGATAAACGGCGTATATAAATCGATTACTTCACGCGGATTAGAATCGCATCCCCACAATTGATAAATAACCGCAGGGAAGAGGATTAAAACCTCCCTTTCTCTTCCTCTAGCCCAAAAACCGGACATTTCGCGTGTCGGCGAAGCCCGTCGGAGGCTCCAACAAGCTGTTACGGGAGGGCGCGCGAACCACTTCCCTAAGCCTGGTTCAACCGCCTCGCCGGCTCCTTGCAACCTCCGCTGCGGACGGCGAGCGGGAAAAGAGACCGCCATTTTCTTCCTTGGGAGGATGATTAAGCGGAGTTCTCTCCTCGCTGTCGTTTCCCCCTTTTCCCTGGCGCTGTTGTGCGTGACCTCTTCCCTTGCGAAGGATGGAAGCGGTGAGGCGACCTTCTCCCGCCTTCGGTAGAGGGTTCGGTTGGCGCTTAGCCTAGGCAGGTTCGGCTTGTACTTCGGGGCGAGGCCAGCGAACGAGCTTGGGTACGACGCCCGCAGGCCCTTTCAGGAGCCTTGGGAAGGTGTATAGGCGCCAAGCTCTCGCTGTCCACTCCCGACTTTGCGGCATCTCTGACTCGCAAACTCAAAAAGCCGGCTGATTTATTTGAAGTGGATGTACGGTATACGTTCAGGCACGTATTTGGAAACTGGCTGACTTTACTTTTTTAGCTTAAGTTGGACCTTAATAGAATCAGTGGGCTGGAAGTAACCTCAGTGTCTTTTAGTTCAACCCCCAGCTGAAGGCACAAGCCTTATCAGTCAAATGGTGGTCTGATCTTGACTATGTATGCATGTAGATGTGTGTACTGTATAGATTTATGAGAAAAAATGCCAATTGAAAAGTATGTCTATTCAGAGAAACCCTAAAGTTTGCATTTATAAACTCACATCTAACAATTCTGATTTCATTTCTAGAATGCGGAATAAGGCCTGCTATACCAGGCATACCAGGGAGTCGGATTGTAGGTGGACATGAATCTGAGGAGGGGGCATGGCCATGGCAAGTTAGCCTTCAAACATATAACCATGGTGGAGGATTTTTGCATTTATGTGGTGGAACTTTAATTAATAACCGCACAGTATTGTCAGCTGCACACTGCTGTATAAGAAAACCGTATGTATTACCTATCCCTATATCTTTATAGATTTTAGTGTAAGAAAAATACATGGATAAAAAATAGGTGCTAAATTTAGAAATGTATATTTTTAAATATCTATTTTGAAATCATCTTCACCTGAACTGTTTTCCAGAGTGAGAGAAGTATCTAGAATCTTCATCTGAGTTCTCAGATTAGAAATTAACTTTAGGAACAGAGAGACTAACAGAAAGCCATTCTATGTATTTTTGTGATCTCAGAAGTCAACAGAAAAGATTTCCCATGAATATCAACATCAATACTGGTATTAATTTCTGTGATTGTATATATCACTATAAACTCCAAAGTAAAGATCAAATCAGATCTCACTAACTGCTTTTTTTTCAGAGAATATAACCTCATGATGTTGCTTTCATTTCACTTTTAACCCTCTGCAAGGGCAGCTTACATTAGCTGTTCTGGTTTAAAAATAGTATTTTCCCTCTTCTTTGAATATAAGTCTTGCTCTGCAATATAGGATGCCTCTTCAACAATGGCAGTAGTGAGATGATCAGGGCAAGGCTAAGCTCCTATTGGTCACTTATTAATCTGGATGTACCCCTTTCCCTTTGCTGAGTATTTTTCAGAGACATTCTACTTTTAGATATGGGAAAGTCTGTTCTTTAAAGCTGAACTCTCCCCTTAAAGCAAAAAACAATCCTTCATGATTTCTCTTGCTACCCCTGCTAAACCCAGGCTTCTGGGGCTTACAAGGATCCAAAGAGAAATGGTGATGGAAGACCCTTTTTCCAGTTAAATCTCCAATCTCAGAGAGGCAAGGATGACTCATGGCTAACAGCACTTAACAACTTGCCTAAAAAGCAGATTCCACTTCATTATCTGATACCTACCTCCCAAGCTGTCTGAAACCTATCATGTTGTGGAGAAGAGGCAGGTTCCACTTTAACATATGCCCCTCTGTCTGTCACATGTTTTGGTAGGAAAAAATGGGAAGAACTATTTTAAATAGATTTTGTATTCTTCAGGTGATCACAGAATGGGTGGATAGTTGAGGACTTATGGTTTGATGTTGTGGCGTGATCGGCGCAGGATTCTGCATCCCCATGCCGAATCCTCTTCATCGGAGAGCCCCCAGGCGCTAAAGTCACCCTGCAGGGGTGACAGATAAGGAGGGGCACCCTGCTGGTCACAGAGAGCGGCGGCTTTCCTGCTGGACCCAGGGTTTTTCCCTCTTTGCCAAGGAAGAAGATGAGGCGACCAAAATGGCCACCGCAAAGCTGGAGCAGCCACAGAAACTAAGATTGTGTAGGAGTGGAGTGAATGGACAGTGATAGGTGCTGGGTGAGGTGACTTCTGAATTTTATCTAGGATTTACCCTAAAAGAAAATTAATTCCGAAAAAGAGGCTCTCTGGAGTGCTTTCTAGCGGCGAGAGGCAGAGAAACACTGCACATTGGCAGGAAATGACTTAAAATATTTATCTTAAAATATAGAAAGACTAGATGTTTAAATCTTTCTGGCAAGACCTAGAATAGGCATTTTAAAATGCTGGACATTTGACTGGCTTTTGGAAATTTTGTTTGAAGCAATTTGAAATAATACTTTTATAGTGGATTTTAACAATGATTTTCAACCTGAAGGTGCCACCCACTGGTGAATGGATATATTCTATCTTATACTCCAAGCATGATAGCAACCTAGGAATCTTGATAAGGAA
This sequence comes from Notechis scutatus, assembly GCF_049901735.1. NCBI lineage: Eukaryota > Metazoa > Chordata > Lepidosauria > Squamata > Elapidae > Notechis > Notechis scutatus. The sequence goes on from NC_142010.1 coordinate 132,711,424, forward strand.
GAGTAAGACCTGGAGGTCTGCTGTACTATTTACTGTTCTATACTTATCTACTTTATGGTGACCAGAGAATCAACCTTAAAAACTGGGAGGATAATTAATGGAATGACTTTTGTATATGGAAACTAACTAGCAAATTAAAAGGTGGATCTAAGAATTATTGGGAAAATCCCCTGGATTGTACAAATGGATTTCATTGACTAACTGTGTGATATAAAGAACTATAGCTATTGTATTCCCTGATGGACAATACTAAGATTAAGTAATCTGTTGGCTTTGGGAAGTCAAAAAGAATAGACGCTGGAGCAGTGAAGATTACCAACAGAACATTGAAATACTACTTGGACTTAACAAGGCAAGATGGCCCATCAGGAAGAATTGGAAACACAAAGAGAAATTATGATGTCACTCCAAAACATCTACGACATGATGAGGAGGAATTCCAGGGAGATAAAGGACTTATTGCATGATATAACCGGATAGACTGAAAATGAGCAACAAAAAACAATGAAGCAAGATAATAAAACCCAGGAAACAAGAGAGATAACTATGAGCTTAGAAGATGAGATAGAGCAGATGACACAACAAATAGAACAAGGAGAAAAGGAGGAAACTACAAAGTTGTGTGAAATAAACCTGGGAGACTATACACTGCTCAAAAAAATAAAGGGAACACAAAAATAAGACATCCTAGATCTGAATGAATGAAATATTCTCATTAAATACTTTGTTCATTACATAGTTGAATGTGCTGACAACAAAATCACATAAAAATTATCAATGGAAATCAAATTTAGCAACCCATGGAGGTCTGGATTTGGAGTTACACTCAAAATTAAAGTGAAAAAAAACACTACAGGCTGATCCAACTTTGATGTAATGTCCTCAAAGCAAGTCAAAATGAGGCTCAGTAGTATGTGTGGCCTCCACGTGCCTGTATGACCTCCCTACAACGCCTGGGCATGCTCCTGATGAGGTGGTGGATGGTCTCCTGAGGGATCTCCTCCCACACCTGCACTAAAGCATCCCCCAACTCCTGGACAGTCTGTGGTGCAATGTGGCATTGGTGGATGGAGCAAGACATGATGTCCCAGATGTGCTCAATTGGATTCAGGTCTGGGGAACGGGCGGGCCAGTCCATAGCATCAATGCCTTCGTCTTGCAGGAACTGCTGGCACACTACAGCCACATGAGGTCTAGCATTGTCGTGCATTAGGAGGAACCCAGGGCCAACCGCACCAGCATATGGCCTCACAAGGGGTCTGAGGATCTCATCTCGGTACCTAATGGCAGTCAGGCTACCTCTGGCGAGCACATGGAGGGCTGTGCGGCCCCCTAAAGAAATGCCACCCCACACCATTATTGACCCACTGCCAAACCGGTCATGCTGGAGGATGTTGCAGGCAGCAGAACATTCTCCATGGCGTCTCCAGACCCTGTCACGTCTGTCACATGTGCTCAGTGTGAACCTGTTTTCATCTGTGAAGAGCACAGGGCGCCAGTGGCGAATTTGCCAATCTTGGTGTTCTCTGGCAAATGCCAAACATCCTGCATGGTGTTGGGCTGTAAGCACAACCCACACCTGTGGACATCGGGCCCTCATACCACCCTCATGGAGTCTGTTTCTGGCCGTTTGAGCAGCCACATGCACATTTGTGGCCGGCTGGAGGTCATTTTGCAGGGCTCTGGCAGTGCTCCTGTCCCTCCTTGCACAAAGGCGGAGGTAGCGGTCCTGATGCTGGGTTGTTGCCCTCCTACGGCCTCCTCCACGTCTCCTGATGTACTGGCCTGTCTCCTGGTACGGCCTCCATGCTCTGGACACTACGCTGACAGACACAGCAAACCTTGCCACAGCTCGCATTGATGTGCCATCCTGGATGAGCAGCACTACCTGAGCCACGTGTGGGTTGTAGACTCCGTCTCATGCTACCACTAGAGTGAAAGCACTGCCAACATTCAAAAGTGAATGCTAAGGAAGCATAGGAACTGAGAAGTGGTCTGTGGTCACCACCTGCAGAACCACTCCTTTATTGGGGATGTCTTGCTAACTGCCTCTGCTTTCCACCTGTTTATTCCATTTGCACAACAGCATGTGAAATTGATTGTCAATCAGTGTTGCTACCTAAGTGGACAGTTTGATTTCACAGAAGTCTGATTGACTTGGGGTTACATTGTGTTGTTTAAGTGTTCCCTTTATTTTTTTGAGCAGTGTATATTAGGATATACAAAAATGGAAATAGAAAAACTGAAAGATGCTTTTGACTTCAGACTGAAGAATAGAAGAAAGGAAGGAAGCAAGCACACAGAAAACCTTTCTGCAATTTTTCGCCTTGAGGAATTGAAGAAAAGTGGCTAAAGCAGAAACAGTCACAACAGAAGCTGGGTCCTAACGGAGTCAGAGAGGCTTCCAAGCTCTTTGCTTGTCTGTTTCCTTTCCTTTACTATTAAGAGATTGGATTTTGACAAATGAGTAAATCTATGGGTGTAGTCATCAAACTTTGCCTCCAATTGAGATAATGAATTATGGATGCTTTTCCTGCTAGCACTTTTTTTAAGCTGTTCCAATGGTGATTGGAATACCCTCTGCTCTTCTTATTCCTGAAAAAGAGAATAGGGCTTAGCAATGTGAGCAATGTAAATATTGTAGCACATCTTTGTGTTGATTTCAAGTAAAGGAAAAATATCTGCTACAATAAGATAGGTAGTCTTAGGTAGAGAACTGAAAAGATTATTGCACTGAGAGGGAAACCTATAAGAACTAAAAACTAAAAGCAAGCAAAATACTGTAGTTACTAGGAAGGAAAGATCTTGTTAATAATCATATACCGTATATACTCGAGTATAAGTCGACCCGAATATAAGCCGAGGCACCTAATTTTACCACAAAAAAACTGGGAAAACTTATTGACTCGAGTATAAGCCGAGGGTGGGAAATGCAGCAGCTACTGGTAAATTTCAAAAATAAAAATAATTAATTTGGGAAACGATCTCACTATCATGAAAGGTTTAATTGATTCACTAACCCAAAAGAAGAAGATGATGATGACAGCGGGAGGCAGGAGTCACTCTCTTCCCCTCCCTCGGAGGCCCCCTGAGTCAGGAGTCGCTACCGCCGGCGCGGCCCCAGTCCCGCGTCGCCTCGGGAAGGGAAAGGCAAAAAGAGCCGCGGCAGCGCTTTGCAACGGCAGCAGCGGCACCGGAGGCTCAGGCTCAGTGGCTCCTGGTTTTGCCCCACCTTTCCCAAGGCAACGCGGGACCGGAGCCGCACCGGCGGCAGCAACTCCCGACAGCCCCAGCCGGACACCTGAGCGGAGATGTAGGGAGAAGGCAAAAGCGACGGAAGATCCTTCAGGGGAAACTGAGGGGGAGACTCACCCTTGGTCCAGATGAGCCCCCTTCCCCGCCCCTAAGGAAGCAGAGGCAGCCAGCAAGGGCAGGCAAGCCCCACTTCATGGACTCCGTCCGTCCTCGCTCCCACCCACCCACCCACCCAAAGCCACGAAGTCCCCCAATCGCGCAGCCCAGAATCACCCTCCCCTCAGGGGGCAGCAACGACACCCGGTTTTTCCCGAGACAAGAAGCTCCGCCGTGCAATGAAAGCGCCCTGGCTCTAGGCTCGCGGGCTCAGAAAACAACGCGAGCCGAGGTCGCTTCGGCTTTGCTCGGCTTCTCCAACATCCGGCGCCGCCCTGTTCTATGTGCCGGGCCCGGCAAGTCCGAGCAGCCAGCGCGTGGAGCAGGGCGGCGCCAGAGATCGTTGGCTGCCTCTTTTGCAGCATGGGAGGCCTCCCCCGGCTGGCCAGCTGCTCTCCTCCTTCTCTGCCTGTTTGTTCTGTGTGGCCGAGGAGGAGGAGACCGGCCGGCTGGTTGGGGGAGGCTTTCTGTGCCAAGGGAGGCGGCTGCTGGTCTCCGGCTTTGCTCCGCTTCTCCGATGGTCCGGCGCCATGTTCTTTACTTGGGCAGCCGGGCGCCCGCAGCGGCGCCCACGGTGGCAACAGGCAGTTCCGCCCGGGCTCCGCTCAGGTGTCCGGCTGGGGCTGTCGGGAGTTGCTGCCGCCGGTGCGGCCCCAGTCCCGCGTCGCCTCGGGAAGGGAAAGGCAAAAAGGAACCTGCCGTTGCAAAGCGCTGCCGCGGCTCTTCCTTTTTGCCTTTCTGCAGCTATATTACAGAATATACGGGTGCTTCTGAAAAGTTATTGCATACACCAGTGGTGAGATTCAAAAATTTTTTACTACTGGTTCTGTGGGCGTGGCTTGGTGGGCGTGACAGGGGAAGGATACTGTAAAATCTCCAGTCAAAGGTGGTATTTGCCAGATCTCCGAACTACTCAAAATTTCCGCTACCGATTCTCCAAAACTGGTCAGAACCTTCTGAATACCACCTCTGGTGTACACCCACATAAAAGCCATCTGTGTCAGCTGTTCATCCGAGATTGAGGGGGTGAACGATATCAACTCACTCGTGTAGCTTCAGTGAAGTTTTTTATTCGTCTTCCACACCACAACAACAGGTAACAGCGATCAAATTATGTTTAAAGTCAGCTCTGGGTTTCATTGCAACCCAGAGCTGTATTTATACATGTTATACTTTGGATAACAACATAATTACTATAACCACCTTCCGGCCAGCTTCACTGCCTAACATCTGGCATCCTTAATTTAAAGAAACATGGTAACTGCACCTTTCCCTTGCTCGATGAGTCCATGTACCCTCATTTATGTCTTATCATTACTACAACAGCACCCCCTTGACATCCAGCTATGAACCATTATTATTACAGCACTCCTTGGCAGGAAGCCGATGTCAGTTATTTCATTATACCGTCCACATGGTAACACTAGGCAAGTAAAAGACTGGTCGTATCACATCCTGGCTGTCTCAGCTCCAGTCCATTCTTTATTGGAGTCGTGACAATCTGTGGATAAGCTGAATGCAATTATTAGGTGCATTTTGGCACCTAAGATTTTCAGCTTCTCCACAAGTATCTGCAATAATCATATTTTTAAAGTACTATTTGTAAAAACCTATGTGAAGATAAGCTTCATTTAATTTCAGGAGTATACACATACTAAGAATATGTATGGCTTTATAGTTTTTTAGATTTCTGTGTAAGCCACAAAGTTTTTTCAATACACACACACACCTATACACACCTATACATACATACGTACATGAAAATATCAAATCATGATATGAATCTGAAAATATCAAATCATGTCCACTATTATACAGTACATACCACACATATACATATATATGTATGGTATTCAGCTTTGTTCGGGTATTTTCCCACGTCATAGTTGTGCTTTTAAAGTTGTAGCGACGTTTCGGCAGAATCTCATCTGTCATCATCAGGCTTCTGTATTGTGTTCATCTGTGAGTCAGGCTTCCATAGCCGTTTATGTTTTAAATGTGGTGCTAGCCTACTGCTGTGTTAGAATGGTTTTTTCTTCATCCTGATTGGTTGGGAGTCTTGGTCTGTGTTTATTGGTCTTGGAGTTTGCTGTGTTCTGCTTGATTGGTGTTTCTAATATCTTCTGTCTGTTTTGTAGCATTTTTTTGTCTTGATTGGCTGGCAACATTGTGTTTCCTGTATTGGAGGCTTTTAGTGCAGCTTGGCTCCGAGTAAATGGACGGCTATCATTTGTTAGGAAGCTAGGTTTCATCTAGGTGCCTGGTTGGGGTGTGTTTTGAGCTGGAGGTATCGGGGGGGGGGTCTGTTTGTGCCCTGATGTTTGCTTGGCTTGTGGTGTGGAGAATTTTTTGTTTGTGAGTGCAGGCTTCCAGATAATTGACAGTCTGGTGGAATCATCTCTTCTATTCATGCTTTCAGGTCTACACATACATACATATATGTTCTGTTCCACCTGTATCCACAGATGAAACTTCAAGTTATATAGTTCAAATACTTTACGTAAACAAAACCGGAGTCAGAAGATTGAATTGCTCTGTTATCACAGTCCTTTGGCAATCCTCCTAGAATCTGTCCGGCAATTCTGTAAAGTTCGTAACTCACAACGCAGTAAATCAGATGCAAGTCTTTCCAAGGCAAGATTCACTTTGTTTTCCAGCAAATATTTCAAAGTCATGCGTTTCCTTATATCCTCTAAGAAAGGGCGTTAGTCTCATTAATTAATCCTTTGCTGGATGTCTCTTTTCTAATTGAGATTGACGTCTCAATCTTCTCCTAGTTCTGGCATCCAGCCAGCATCCGGCAGTTTCATCACAGCTGGAATCCTCTGATACACTTTCCTGATTAACAATTAACACCTGAGGTGCAATCAGGGAGGGAGTTCCAGAAGAGGAAGACGTCTCTGAAACTTCTAATAAATCAGGTTCATCTCAGATTCAACTCCTCCTCTTCCCCCAGACTCCTCTCAAGGTCGCTCAGCAATGCAGGCTCGAATCTCAATGCCATATCTTCCTCCTCACTCGAGCCCACATCTGCTGACCGATCAGGTTCAAGTCTCGGAGTCACAACACTACCCCTCACCGCAGGGCCCTTCCCCCGAGTCTGACGAGCTGGATGCGGTTTCGACGGGAAGTGTTCATGGAACCTCCGGATAAGGTCCAAAGCACGAACCGTGGAAACATCCACCCAAGAGAAAACCTCCACGCCATCTGCCATCCTCCCGACGAGGTACTGAAAGCGTCCTTTCAACCAGCGAGAATCCTGAACGCTGACAACCGTGTCATCAGCGGCGGTCTCATCGCTGGGTACCGAGGGAGAAGTCGCACCTTCGGGAGAACGGAGTGTACATGATGGGGAGTCAGGAACCAGAAGGGAACGGTGGAAGACAGGATGAATGCGCATGGAGCGCGGCAGGGTGAGTCGATACGCGATGGGATTGATGACCGCCTCAATAGGGAATGGACCAATGAAGCGGTGGTCCAACTTCTTAATCGGGTGATCGACCCGAAGGTGCTTTGTGGATAACCACACCTTGTCACCCACAGCTAGCGGAGGCGTCGCCCGACGTGAACGATCCGCAAACTGTTTGTAGTCCTCCTTCGTCTGTTCCAGTTCTTGTGCCACTAATCGGTGAACCGATTGAAACTCCTTGAGAAATTCTCGCGTTTTTGGGACTGGGGAGTCCACAATTGACAACGGGAAAAATCGTGGATGGTAGCCCACGTTCACATAAAACGGCGTTATGCGAGTAGATGTATGCTGCGAATTGTTAAAGGCAAACTCCGCCAAAGGGAGGTAAGTCACCCAATCGTTCTGCCGATGATTGACAAAATATCTCAGATATTGGGTGAGGATGCCAATCACTTTCTCAGTCCCGCCATCAGTCTCCGGATGGTGCGCCGACGCCAAACACACCTGCACCCGTAACGCCGCCATGTGATTCTTCCAAAACCGAGCGGTAAACTGGACACCGCGATCCCAAGCCACCCTGTCCGGCAGACCATGTAAATGAAAAACATGCTGCAGAAATAACTGGGCAGTAGTGCGGGCCGATGGCAACTTCCGACAAGGGATAAAATGAGCCATCTTGGTGAGCATGTCAACCATCATGAGTACCGTCGTATACCCTGATGACGAGGGTAAGTGCATCAGAAAGTCCATGGAGACCGCCCCCCATGGTCTATCCGGAGTCGGCAGCGGTTGAAGGAGTTCAGGAGGCACACCCGACGTGGCCTTCGCTTGTTGACACGTAATACAAGAGGCGACATAAGAAAAAACGTCATGTCGGACTCGCGGCCACCAAAAAGTCCGTGTGATGAGGTGAAGAGTTTTAAAGTAGCCAAAATGGCCAGCAGCAGGATTGTCATGACATTGAGTCATGATGAGGGCTCTAAGCATCCTGGTGGGTACGTACAATAGTCCTCGATGCCGTAGCAAGCCCTCCTCTAGAGTCCATGGGGAGTCAGGTACAATTTTCCCCATCCTTTGCTGTGATCAAGCGTCTACGCGCTGCGCTTCTCTTACTCGAGCCCTCAAATCCACCGGGTCCTGAATAACAGCCAAAGCTTCCGGTGGCAGAACCGTACGTGGAGGAAGAGGGTCTTCGGGACTATGGTACTCGGGTTTACGAGATAGGGCATCCGCCCTCCGATTTTGTCCACTGGGAACGTATGTGACTGAAAAGTTGAACCTAGCGAAGAACAACGACCACCGAATCTGTCGTTGGTTCAACTTCTTGGCAGTGGACAAATGTTCCAGGTTACGGTGATCCGTCCGAACCTCCACCTTGTGTCGAGCCCCCTCCAGATGATGTCGCCAGGTCTCGAATGCAGCCTTGATGGCCAGCAACTCCTTTTCACAATGGTATAATTGCGCTCAGAAGTTATGAGCTTCCTTGAATAATATGCGCATGGGGAAAAAGGTGTGCCATCCGTTGGGGTTTGTAGCAACACCGCCCCAATAGCTACGTTGGAGGCATCTGTCTCGGCCACAAATGGACGATTCAGATCAGGATGCCTCAATATCGGTTCGGCAACGAAGGCTTTCTTTAGAGCCTCAAAAGCCCGTTGCTGCGGGGGCCCCCACTGGAACGGGACCTTCTTGCGAAGGAGCTGGGTGACAGGATCCATCAGCTTGGCAAAGTCCGGGATGAAGGTCCTGTAGTAATTAGCAAACCCCAAGAGACGTTGCACATCCTTTACTCGTCGAGGGGGTTCCCAACTACACAAGGCCTCAACTTTCCTCGGGTCCATAGCAATGCCCTCGGGAGAAATGATGTGCCCCAAGAACTCTACGGAAATCTGGAAAAAGAGGCATTTTTCCAGTTTCGCATAGAGTTTATGCTCCCGAAGACGTTGTAATACTTGACGGACTTGGCGAAGGTGGCTATCCCTGGACCAAGAGTAGATCAAAATGTCGTCCAGGTACACCACCACGAACCGATCCAGCATGTCCCGTAAAATGTTGTTCATTAAGTGCTGGAAAACCACGGGAGCGTTGTTCAACCCAAACGGCATTATGGTATATTCAAAATGTCCGTATCAGGTGCCAAACGCCGTCTTCCACTCGTTCCCCTTGCGCATCCGCACCAGGTTGTAGGCCCCTCGAAGATCGAGCTTGGTGAACACAGTGGCCTCCCGCAACCGCTCCATCAACTCTGGAATGAGCGGCAAGGGATAACTATTTCCCACCGTGATGGCGTTCAACCGGCGGTAGTCACAGCACAAACGTAACTCCCCCGTCTTCTTTTTTACAAAAAGAACGGGAGCAGAAAGAGGAGACGAGGATGGTCTGATAAATCCCCGGGCCAAGTTCTTATCCAGAAACTCTCGAAGAGCAGCCAATTCGGGCACAGACATGGAATATAATCGACCCTTGGGCAGTGGGGCATCAGGTAAAAGGTCCACAGGACAGTCATAGGCTCGATGCGGTGGTAACTGATCCGCCTCCTTCTCACTGAAAACGTCGGAGAAGTCCGATAGCTCTGGTGGTATGGAAACAGCGGGGGCGGCGATGTCCTGACCAGCGCAGATATGTCTCAGATGATCCACGCACTGAAGACTTGGGAACGAAATGGCATTTTGCGCCCAAGCCACCAAAGGATCGTGCAATCGTAGCCAGGACACGCCGAGAACCAAAGGGAGATGAAGGTCCGAGGTGATATAGAAGCTAATCGCCTCCTCGTGGTCTCCGATAACCAAACGCAGCGGTTGGGTAGCAAAGCGAATGGGTCCCGACCTAAGCTCACGCCCGTCAATGGTTTCCACCTTGATGGGTGGTTCCACAGCAACTAAAGGGACATCAAAGTGAGTTGCGAAGGCCCGGTCCATAAAACTAGTTGTAGCCCCTGAGTCCACCAACGCAACTGCAGGAATCCCCTCCTTCCGGGACTGTAGGAAAACCTGCGCGTCCAAAAGTAGATGCCGGGGAGGGCCAGGGTTCATCTCAGCCACTTCAGGTGGTGGGGAGATACGTTTCCGACCTAAGGTTTCCCCGAGGTCGGGCCCACCTCGTTTCCCAATGGCCCAGGATTCAATTCTGGTACTGGTCTTCGTGTCCCCCTCTGCTTAAAAGAACTGGCAAAATGTCTCGGTCCTCCACAATAAAGGCACAAACCTCCCTGGAACCTTCGTGAGCGTTCCTGCGCCGTCAACCGTGGGCGGAGTGTACCCAACTCCATCGGCTCCTCGGTCCTGGTCACAGTATTGCAGGATACCAAGGGCGCGGGTTGTACTGGAGGTTGCGGCCGTGAGTGAGAGGGCGGTTCCGGAAGTGGTTGTTTGCTTTTGCGTTGATGAAGCCAAGCATCAATACGTAGACATTGTATGACCAAGGCATCCAGGGTTAGAGCCCGCTCTGCATGCACCAGTTCATCCTGGATGTCGTCAGCCAAGCCCTCCTGAAAGACATCCATGTGGGCTGACTCATTCCAAGTAGAGTCCATGCAGAGCAGACGAAACTCCGCAATGAATTCTTGCAAAGGACGTTTCCCCTGACGAATGTCCTTCAAGCGTCTGGCCACAGTTTGGCTTTTAATGGGATTCTCAAACATGACCCATAATTGCTGCTGGAAACCCTGGTAGTCAGTTAGCAAAGGGCTATCTTGTATCAGCAGAGGAGTAGCCCATTTAGCAGCCGGACCTGATAAGAGGCTAATAATAAATCCCACCTTAGCCCGGTCATCCGGAAAATCTTCATGCCTCAAAGACATAAATAATTGGCATTGTCCTATAAATGCCGGAAACATATCAGTCTGTCCCGAGAATTTATCTGGCACAGATACCGGGCATTTCTTAAGGGGAGGAACTGGGGGAGGAACAGGGGCCTGTAGCTGTGAAAGATGGTTTACCAACTGCGTTACCTGGTGTTGCAGAACCTGATTGTTCTGTAAGAGTTGGTCAATTTGTTGTTGTTGTTGCTCCACCAGTTGCTTCAATTGGGTTGGGTCCATCTTGGTTTAAGATGGTTTAGTTTGGCTGGAAAACAATAATGTTCTGTTCCACCTGTATCCACAGATGAAACTTCAAGTTATATAGTTCAAATACTTTACGTAAACAAAACCGGAGTCAGAAGATTGAATTGCTCTGTTATCACAGTCCTTTGGCAATCCTCCTAGAACAGGGGTGGGCAAACTTTTTGGCTCGGGGGCCGCATTGACTTTTAAAATTTGACAGACGGGCCGGGTCAGCACAAGATTTTTTGGGAATCGCCCCCCCTTCCCCCCCTCTTCTCCTCCTTCCCCTCCCCTCGGAGGCCCCCTGAGTCAGGAGTTGCTACCGCCGGCGCGGCTCCGCGCGGCTCCAGTCCCGCGTTGCCTCGGGAAGGGAAAGGCAAAAAGGAAGAGCCGTGGTGGTGCTTTGCAACGGGAGCAGCGGCACCGGAGGCAGGCGGGAGCGTCTTCCCGCCGAGGAGCGGGAAGGGTTCCGCCCGGTGGGCGGGCTGCTTGGAGGAGGCGACCCGGCGGTGCTCCGGGATTCCCCTCCGCCGCGCGGCTCGGGGCCAGGCGCGAGCGCCCGCGAGAAAAAAGGAAGCCGAAAGTTGCTGGGAAGTTGCTCGGGTGCTGGGAGCAGGCTTTTAAAGTGCCGCCCGAGCAAAGTTTAAGCAGCCCGCCCGCCCACCAGGCGGAACCCTTCCGCTCCTCGGTGGGAAGACGCTCCAGCCTGCAAACTTTGCCTTTGCAAAGTTTAAGCCTGGAAGCCCCGGAAAAAAAAGGGGGATCGGCGGGGACTCACCTTCGGAGAGGTCGCACTCGAAGGTGATTTCGAACTCCCAGCCGAGGCCTTTGCAAAGTTCTTTTCTTTCCTACCCCGAGAGCGCTCCGCACTGTTTTGCAGCTTTGGGGGCACGCGGCACAGGGCAATACGCCACGCCCAGCGATTTTTTTTCAGGGGCGGGCCGGATTGGACAGACCAACCGGCCGGATGTGGCCCGCGGGCCATAGTTTGCCCACCCCTGTCCTAGAATCTGTCCGGCAATTCTGTAAAGTTCGTAACTCACAACTCAGTAAATCAGATGCAAGTCTTTCCAAGGCAAGATTCACTTTGTTTTCCAGCAAATATTTCAAAGTCATGCGCTTCCTTATATCCTCTAAGAAAGGGTGTGTTAGTCTCATTAATTAATCCTTTGCTGGATGTCTCTTTTCTAATTGAGATTGACGTCTAAATCTTCTAGTTCTGGCATCCAGCCAGCATCCGGCAGTTTCATCACAGCTGGAATCCTCTGATACACTTTCCTGATTAACAGTTAACACCTGAGGTGCAATCAGGGAGGGAGTTCCAGAAGAGGAAGACGTCTCTGAAACTTCTAATAAATCAGGTTCATCTCTCAGATTCAACTCCTCCTCTTCCCCCAGACTCCTCTCAAGGTCGCTCAGCAATGCAGGCTCGAATCTCAATGCCATATCTTCCTCCTCACTCGAGCCCACATCTGCTGACCGATCAGGTTCAAGTCTCGGAGTGACAACACATATACATATAATACATACATACATACATACATAAATATATATGTGTGTGTGTGTGTGTGTGTGTGGATCTTTGGTTATTCGGGTTTTCTCCTGCGTAAAATTGGAAGTGTCTTGGCGACGTTTGACAAAATCTCATTCATCATCTTCAGGCTTGTGTCTTCGGCTTTGTGCTTCTTGGAGATTCTTCTTGAAGAAGCACAAAGCCGAAGACACAAGCCTGAAGATGACGAATGAGATTTCGTCGAAACGTCACCAAGACACTTCCAATTTTACGCGGGAGAAAACCCGAATAACCAAAGATCCACATACAAATACCCGCAAAAACCTCAGAATGAATATATATATATATGTGTAGATTTTCACGGGTACAGGTATGTAGGTCTAGGTGTATTCGGGTCTTTTCCCGTGTAAGATTAAGAGTATCTTTGCAACGTTTCGGCGAGGTCCCACTCGCCATCCTCAGGCTGGTGCTTTCGGCTTCGTGCCAGTGCAAGCAGATGGCGAGTGGGACCTCGCTGAAACATCGCCAAGATACTCTTAATCTTACATGGGAAAAGACCCGAACACACTAGACATGTATGTATGTATGTATGTATGTATGTATGTATGTATGTATGTATGTATGTATGTTTTCTGAGGTTTTCGCGGGTATTTGTATGTGGATCTTTGGTTATTCGGGTTTTCTCCCACGTAAAATTGGAAGTATTCTGGCGACGTTTCGACGAAATGTCATTTGTCATCTTCAGGCTTGTGTCTTCGGCTTTGTGCTTCTCGGAGTAATGTGAGCTTGCAGCTGCTTCTTCCTTTTAACTGCTAGTGGGGGTGTGACTTGATTGGGTGGGGGCTTGGCTGTGTTCTGATTGGGTGTGTGTGTGTTCTCATTGGTTGGGGGTTTGGCTGTGTTCTGATTGGTTGGGGGGTTGGCTGTGTTCTGATTGGCTGGGGGTGTGTTCTGTTCAGGTGGGGGCTTGGTTGTGCTCAGGTTAATCTTAGCTGCTGGGGGATTTGAGCTGGTGAGCTGTGATCCTGTTGTTTGGCTTCGTGGTCGTGCCACATCTTCATGGTGGGCGTCCGTTCGCTTCATGTATGGGTCGGAGGGGTTTGAAGCGGGTAGTGATGTAGCTGCGGTACGCCTTCTGATCCGTGGTCGTGTCTCATCATCTGTGTGGGTGTGAGTCTGTTTTCTGTGTGGAAGTGTGGTGGTAGCATCTTGTGTGGCCCTCGTGGGTGTGGGTCTGGTGTCATTCTTCATGTTAGGTACTTGTTTGTTAATGAGGGCAGGTTTCCAAATGGCTTGTAGGCGGGAGGTATCATCTCGTTTATTCATGCTGTGTGGGCATTTTTCTATCTCTATGGCTTCTCTGATTATTCTGTTGTTGAAGTGTTCAGTTTTGGCGATAGCTCTGGTATTTTTAAAGTCAATCTCATGTCCTGTGGCTTTGAGGTGTTGGACCAGGGAAGAGGTCGGTTTTTCTTTTTTGATTGAGTTCTTGTGTTCTTCAATGCGTGCACTTATTCTTCTGCTGGTAAGATTATTATACTGCACACTCTCACTAACGGACTAACAGCCAATGGATTCCAAAAAAGAAGATTACCCACCTAATCCAAAAAGAAACCCCAACCAAAATCCAAGACAGAGGACAAGAGAACGGCAAAACCCTCCTCCCATATATAAAAGGCACAACAGACAAAATCAGCAAGATCCTTCAAAAACACAACATTAAGACAGCATTCTGCACAAACAGAAAAATATCCACCATCCTAAGAAACCCTAAAGACAGAATCGAGTTAGAAAACCAAGGAGTACACAAAATCCCATGCACCACCTGACCACCACATACATCGGACAAACCAACAGAAGAATAAGTGCACGCATTGTGCAGAATGTGTAAAATACAGTGACATGGGCATTTAGGAAACATTTAGGTGTTTCAGGTTGCACAATACTGCTGCAGTGTAAATGCACTGGCTTTCAAGAAGTTTCAAGATACAATTCAAAAACTAGCCCCGTTTCGTCACTTCCCTTTTCTCCAAAAATACTGAAAAACAGGGCTAGTTTTTGGCCTGCATAAGCCTTCCTCAAGCCTCTAGGAGGCCGAAAAAGGCCTCAAACCAGCCAAAAATCAGCTGTGAGGTGCAGTGCAGGTAAGGGGGTGGTGGGATTGCATGCGCAGGGGGCATGGGGTGTGTGTGCATTGTCTTCTGGGTGCTGGCAAACAATTTTTGGCACAGGAGCCCAAAAAGGTTAGCCACCACTAGCCTAGAGCCACTGTTGTGAGATAGTTAGCTATATAAAATCTGTTTAAATAATAAATTTCAGATACATTGAGAATTCTTGTATTAGGAATATTACAATAAGTGGTTTGAATCTGATTTTACAAATGCTACATTTTTAGGTCAGTCTAAAAATGACTATTTAAACTGGTTGAATTTTCTATAAGTCTGCCATTTTGTCATCATCTGAATAAAATCTGGCTCCATGCTCATTAGCCATGTATGCACACATTTTGAAATAAACAATTTTATCTCTCTGAAATTACATTTACATAATAATTACTAATTTTTAAAGATACTTTATTTTCTCCTAGGAATCCAGAGATGTGGAGGGCTGTGATTGGTTTGCATCATCTTTTCAGACATAAAACATACACTATAAAAAGACGCGTAAAAGCCATTGATATCCATTTTTTCTATAACTCAGCAAGATATGAAGAAGATATTGCTATGTTTCATCTAAGCAAATCTATCACATTTAATAACTATGCTCAGCCCGCCTGCTTGCCTAATGTTACTCTTGCCTTGACTTCTGATATGAAATGTTTTATAAGTGGGTGGGGAATGCAAAAAGAAAAAGGTAAGTGTTTTACTTTTGCTTTAAAGTAACCTGTTAAAAGTGAAAATGAGTTTAGTGATCTCAGAATGTTTATTTGTACTTTTTCTAGAGTCTCAACATCTTTTTTATAATGTGGTGAACAAAACTGGATGCAATACTCTAGGTGTGGTCTTACTAAGGCTTCGTAGAGTGGTATTAGTACCTCCCTTGATCTCGATTGTATCCCTCTGTTAATGCAATTTAGGATTGCATTAGCTTTTTTGGCTGCTGCTGCACACTGCTGGCTCATATTTAGCTGGTTGTCCACTAAGACTCCAAGATCCCTCTCACAGTTACTACTATTGAGCCTGGTTTTACCCAGTCTGTATGTGTACTTTTGGGTTTTCTTGCCTAAGTGTAGGACTTTACTTTTCTCATGTTTTTATTTTCTTTAATAATAAATATATGGATACAGAGTGTTGGTAAAGAACCAACGATGATAATAATCAATGGTTCCCTATCACAATAACATACAGTACTAAAGAGGATAATATAAGGTTGTCTCTCTCCTCTCCCATAGTTTTACTGACACTGGAGTCACTGGCACTGAAAATATGTTAAGAAAATAAAATTTGAGATGTTAAAATACCAAGATTTTATTGTATTCTAAACATAAATTGAAGTTAAACGTTGATGATATTGTACTCAGAGTTACCTAGTAAAGGGACTCTTATTAAAACGGACTTGTTCTGTCTTTTAATTGCTGATAGAATATAAAGACAGACAGACAAACTCTACAAAGGCTTCCATACAAAGTTTCTTTATTGGACCACAAGGTATTCCCAAGCTGTAACTCACGGTTATGTCGAGATTCATCTAATGTCCAATTCTTTGCACAACTGACTTCATAGTGTAAAGTTATAGTGATATTTCATCCCATAACGATGGAGCAGAGAGGGTGAAACACCAGCACGATGCTGGGGTCCGAGCAAGAGTAAAGGAAACTCCCCGAACCAAGCAAGGGTCAATTCAGTGACCAATCAGGATTACAGATGTGACCACATGACATGAACTGCATTTCCCATGATACATTAACTACATTTACCATGAGGCATTCCTTTAAGGGGACAGCTCCCAATTCCTATTTAACTATCCCAATTCCCAATTAATTATATACTGTCTGGACAGCACAGGACTATATACAGCAATATGATTTTTTTTAGATTATCGGATCAGTTAAGAGAAAATTCAGATTCTGATATGTAACTTGAAGAAGAAAAAAAACATGTCCATCTAATTATGTGCTATACTACCTCAAAAATTGTTAAATAGGAATTTAGTTGTAGTAATAAGATCTGTTCTGGAAATACGTAACAATAGATGTTTCAAGATGGAGAATATTGTTCTTGTTAGAATTGTAGCTATTAAAATTAATATTTTACTGACACTTCTGTTATCAATGATTCCAGTAAAATTTTTTTTAAAGGTATCAATTATAAATGTGGGCATTGGTCACAAAAATACTTCATCAGCACTATGAACAATTGCTATCCAAGTCAGTTGCTAAATGAGGACTACCTGTAGTAATAGATATGCAATGGACATTTCATTGGATGAATACATTTATATCAAATATACTTAAGGAAAACTGGTATTTTTTATTATTTATTTATTGGATTTATATTGCCGCCTATTCGCCCATGGCAACTCATATTACCCCAGACCTGTTTGCTAACTAAGCCTAATATTCTTATAACATCTATTGAACTGGCTTTGCATGTGAGGGTACTTTACATCCCTTATTGAAAAGGATGCCTGATTCCCTCCATGGAATAATGGCTAAATTGATATCAGCAAGCCATGAATATCTGTATGTTTACATGTTTGTGAATCTATAGAGCTTGCAAAGAACCCACCAGCAGGTAAGCAGTATTTGTACTTTCTGGTTAAAAAACAAAAACAAAAGTTCAGGTAACTGTTAGCCAGACAGTGCTTTCTTGCCAACCATTAACAGCGCCTCATCCCATCCATCAGTCTATGCCTAAACATATGTTTATTCTCTTTTCTCACAAAAGGAATAATAAATATATACATACATATATTGCTTTCAAAATTCATAATACTAACTAGTGTGCTCTTCGCTTGGATTACTCAATCATGACAATATTTTTCTCTAATGAATTATCAGAAACTGGAAAGAACAAGCCAAAAATTTTTTCCAATAATAAGCACAAGGCAGTAATTGTTTCTGAAGTGGCAGTTTTGAAACCATTTTTTCCTCACCCGCAGATACAGTGCTACCAACACAAGAATATGTCAGAATTGCTCACCATTGCAAGTTCTTACTTGCATAATAGAATCAACAGATTCTATAAAGCTATGAATTTGTGTAACTGTCAAATTTGCACATTTTTGTAGTTTCTAAATAACAAATGGTTCCTCAGTTGTTTGCTTTAGTTGTAACCCTATATATTATTATTAGATCTTGCATATGATCAACTTTCTGTGTATGTGTATGTATGAAAATTCCTGTGTTACGGATTATTGTTCAACATGGATTTCTGAATTAAAAGCTACGCATTAGAAGATATAATGAGGCATATTCAAGGATAAATGATATTCTCCCAATGTTGCAGTTTTAATCTGCAGATAATAGCTGGCAAATAGAATTTGGCACATCTCTAAACATAAAAATTGTGGCAATATTAATATAGGTCCTCCCAATTGCATAGGATAATTGGACTGGCATGTTAATGTTAGATCAAGAACTGCCAATTCAGCATTTTTATAAAGTTCTTGTTGCACATTAGAAATAAATAAACAAAAAGCTATTATTTTCCTTACAGGCAAAGGCAGCCTCACATTGCAAGAAGCTCAGCTAAAAATTTTTTCACTAGATACTTGCAATCAATATGACTGGCATGCAGGAACAATACCAGATACTGCTTTCTGTGCTGGATCTGAAACTGGAGATGTTGATACCTGTCAGGTAAATGGACATAGCTCTATTTCAAATCACATTCACTTAATATCAAGTTAGGTTTACTACATTAACAATTTACAGATGCACTACATCAAAGAAAATTAAAATTGACACAATTTTAGAATTTACATGTGGGATATTTGTGAATTGAGATAAAAGATCAATTACTACTGCTTTTGCTATTTTAGAGCCCAGTCAAATAATGCTTTCATTCTAATATAATCAGTGAGATTTAAGTTAGTAATGACTAATTTACCCTATTGATTTCAATGCAAATAAACCAGAGGTAACTTATGAAAACAACGTAATAATGTCTCTTCTTCAGTGGACTGCTTCTTGCAAATTAAATCTGTAAGAAAAGCAAACTGTTCTCAGCCTAAACTGGGCTCTACAGTGGGGGCAGCAGTTTCATACTTACTCAAGGACAGGAGGAATGCACATTAATGTGGCCATGAGGAAGACCTAATTCTTTATTCTCAGTTTGCCATAATGGAATCAGAACCCTGAATGTCACTGAAGATTTTGGGCTGCTGTATGTTCACTAGAAAACTAAATAAGAGGAGAGATAGCCTTTACGCATGCATGCTTTTAAATACTATGAGTCACTACTCATTGTTATCTTTTTCATTTTTCAGGGAGATAGTGGTGGACCTCTGGTATGCTATTTATCAGATTCTAAATACTACGTTGTAGGAATCACCAGCTATGGTATTGGCTGCGGCCGACCAAAATTTCCAGGAGTTTACACTAATTTGCCTAAGTACATGTTCTGGGTGAGGAGACACCTAAGCGAAGCCAACACTGTTAGCATTCAGCAGGTTCTTTTCTTGCTTGTGGTGTGGAACGTTTTCCAACTAATTGTATGAAGTGGCTTTTTGATGTGCTTTAAATACTACAATCTCATTATTTCTGAAAAAAATATTATTTAACTATAGTTTGTAATTTTAAGTTGCTCATCGATATATTAAAGCATGTATTTTCATTTGTAATAATCTCCATGAATGCTTTTTATTGTTGAAGCCTCTGTGTTTCTTTCTGCCCCATATTATATCAAACAAAATCAAAGTGGGGTTATTTTGAGTTTGTTTCTCTACTTCCCTCCAAATGAGTGAGTTGCTGCGTTCTTCTCCCTTAACAGTTCACTGCTCTCTTCCCAAGGCCAGATCTACCCTTCAGGAAAAACATCTGGAGGAAAACAATAGCAAGCCACTTCTGTACTGTTGTCAAGAGAGTTGTGGTGATAGCTAGTAACTGATCTTGGTGTAAAAGTACCTTTACGTTGTTCTTTTCTCTCTCAAGCATAGTCTTCAGTTAAGTAATATGCACATTTATTCAGAATGTTTAATGGGTGTATTCAGTTGTCCAGAAGAGGGAATGAGAATGTGATGTCATGGTTAAGGTATCAGACTGGCACCTGGAGACCCAGGTTCCAGTTCACTCTGAGCCATAGTAGCTCAGTGGGTGAGTTTGAAGCCATCACTTACCCTCAGCCAAACCAAAGGTTGCTGTGCAGGGTTGTGATGAGGAAAATGGGAGGAGGGAGCACTACCACATTGCATCAAGTTCCTGAATTAAAGACCAAATATAAGTCTAAGCTATAAATACATTTATTTGTTTACCCTTCTTATATATGCATTAAGGTATCTGTCACGCTTCCTTTTCCTTCATAATATAGAAATCCGTCTTACATGAAGCAGACCCCTAGTCTGACAGAGGAGTTCTCTGCACTTGATTGTCTAACACAAGAGTTGTCTGCTAACGGGCTTCAGTCGGGCCATAAATGAGGCAAAAATTAAACGTCTATCATGGATCCCTATAACTCGGTCTCCTTCCTCATGTTTCTTTGTCCATTCCATTCCATAAGTCTTATTTCACCAATTTCATGCCTATTAAAAATATACAAGAAGATAAACGGCGTATATAAATCGATTACTTCACGCGGATTAGAATCGCATCCCGACAATTGATAAATAACCGCAGGGAAGAGGATTAAAACCTCCCTTTCTCCTCCTCTAGTCCCAAAACCGGACATTTCGCGCGTCGGCCAAGCCCGTCGGAGGCTCCAACAAGCTGTTACGGGAGGGCGCGCGAACCACTTCCCTAAGCCTGGTTCAACCGCCTCGCCGGCTCCTTGCAACCTCCGCTGCGGACGGTGAGCGGGAAAAGAGACCGCCATTTTCTTCCTTGGGAGGATGATTAAGCGGAGTTCTCTCCTCGCTGTCGTTTCCCCCTTTTCCCTGGCGCTGTTGTGCGTGACCTCTTCCCTTGCGAAGGATGGAAGCGGTGAGGCGACCTTCTCCCGCCTTCGGTAGAGGGTTGGGTTGGCGCTTAGCTTAGGCAGGTTCGGCTTGTACTTCGGGGCGAGGCCAGCGAACGAACTTGGGTACGACGCTCGCAGGCCCTCCCAGGAGCCTTGGGAAGGTGTATAGGCGCCAAGCGCTCGCTGTCCGCTCCCGACTCATTTACTTTGCGGCATCTCTGACTCGCAAATTCAAGTACCCGACTGATTCATTTGAAGTATTAGCTGGAAAAAAAACCCACAATCGTACAGGACTTTCAGTTGGGTCGTCCAAAAGGCCATAAGGCATTTGATGCAAAAGTTTTTCTCCTTAGAAAGTAGTGGTTCCAAATATAGAGAAACGGACATCCGTGAGAAT
>NC_142010.1:132732349-132754124 GCF_049901735.1 Notechis scutatus
GGGACAAACTACAATTAGGATCAATGGGCCCATGAGGTGTTGCAAGTTCAGTTTAGAAAACCCCGTGTTTTCCAACTCTTTCCAGGTCTCTCTTAACACGGAGCATCCATCTGTCAGATATCCCCAAGTAGGGTTACAGACTTGTTGCCAGAAGTACGTCCAGGTTGATCTGCCAGCTGCTACATGTTCAATGAAATAGAATGCACCACCCCGCAAAAACTAAAATAATACAAAAAAGAATAATATAAAGCAGAACATTTTGAAATTAGATAAAACATTCACATTGAAATCAAGATTGTTGTTACAAAACTTCCTGGGGACATGACACAATAATTAAGTATAGAGACAAAATGAAACTGGAATGTAATTTAGCCATTAATGATTTACAATAGATAGAAGTTCTAGGAGAATTGCAGAATTGGTCTTTTTATTTAAGGATGGTGACTAAGTAGCAGCAGAACCAGTTCAATATATTGGTCTAGCAAATGTTTTGTATGCTCTAGTTAGTAGTGTGATATTACCAGAGAAAAAGCTACTTAGGATTAGGTTAACAACTCTTAATGCCTTTTTGGCTATGTAGTTGCAGTGGGCTCTAGCACTTAGATCACTAGAGGTGAGTATTCCAAGGTCCTTTACAGAGCTTGGATCATCAACAAGATCTTGACTATTCAGCTTGTATTTTATTTTCTGATTTTTTTTGCCAATATGTAAGACAGAGCATTTATTTGTTGAGATTTGAAGTTGCCATTTGTTTGACCATTCTGATACATAGTCAAGATCTTTTTGAAGGGTAGCAGTATTGTCTGTGGTATTGAACAGCTTTACATCATCAGCGAAAAGAACGCAGTTGCTCTTAATATGATCACAGAGGTCATTTATGTAGAGTATGAAGAGAGTTGGTCCTAGAACACTGCCTTGGGGGACACCACTGTTGACAGGTACAGAATTTGATAGGACACTCCCAATTTTGACCATTTGTCTGTTTGCCAGGAATGCTTCTATCCAGTTATGCAGTTGTCCAGAGATACCATAGGATTTTATTTTTAGGAGTAGTTTGTCGTGTACCACTGAATCAAAGGCTTTACAGAAGTCTATGTAGATTGTGTCTATTGCTTTGCCCTGATCGAGTTGTGTCGTCCATATGTTTTTGCAGTGTAAGAGTTGCAGATTACAGGATAATTTTTTTCTGAAACCAAATTGTTTATTGGAAAGTAGGTTGTTAGTCTCTAAGTGGAGGATGATGGATTGGTTAATAATTGATTCCATGACTTTACAGGTGACGCAGTATAAGGAGATTGGTCTGTAATTTTCAACTAGGCTGGGGTCTCCCTTTTTGAAGATGGGGATGACCGTGGCTTGTGACCATAGGTTAGGCAAGGAGCTGGTCCTGAAAGATTTTTCAAAGATTATGCTTAGAGGTTTGGCTATGGCAGTGGATAGCTTTTTTAAGAAGTAGGCACATATTCCATCCGGTCCAATAGAGATGGTTTTAGATCGCGTAGTGCTTTTTCAACATTGTCTTCTGTAAAATCGATATGTATTAGATCATTATAGTTATCTGTGGTTCGACTAGGAAATACTGGGCATGATCCATTGCCGTTTACAAATACTGAGCCGAAGAATGTGTTAAAGATGTTGGCTTTAATGGTGTTGTCGTTGCAGTCTTTACCATTAGGTCCTATCAGGGGTGGGATGGACCTTGAGTCTTTTAGTTTGTTGTTTACAAAATTGTAAAAAGCACAGGTGGAATTGGTGCATAGAAGGTTTTCCTCTTGTTTAATGTGATAATTGGTGCATTCAGTCTTTATCTGGTGGCATAAATTTTTGTATCGGCTTTTGAAATTGGCAACGTGACCAGATTTGTTTTTCCGCCAGAGTGATCTCTTTTTGGATTGAAGTTTCCTTATTGTTATGGGTAATCTGTTTTTTGTTTTGTTTTGTTTAAATTGTTTAAAGCTGCCCAGAGTCATCTTGAATTTTGAAATGGGAGGCTTATACATTTTATAAATTTCTGTATTAAAGTTTTAAATAAATTTTAAAATCAGCCAGAGTCACTTTAAATTTCAAGGTGGGCGGCATTAAGTCCTATAAATAAACGAATTGCTGTATTGTTAAAGTTTTAAATAAAGCTTAAAGGTGCCCAGAGGCACCTTGAACCATGAGATGGATAGCATGTAAATTTAATAAACTGTAAGAAAAAACTCATTTGGAGCTAATAAATGAAAGAAAAAAAATTATCCAAAACTATGGAGTAGCTCATCCCTTTCCATTCTGCTCACATGTACTTTGCATTTGCTCCCCAAAAGTGACAATTGGAAGTATAAATAACAAATGTTGGGAACAAGACTTCAGCAATGCATTGGGATCCATTTTGTAGCAACAAAAAAGTACTGAATGATGTTGGTCTCAAACCTGAGTTGCTAAATATTACTATTAGTTGGGCAGGGAAGACTCATTCAGCTCCCTCTCTGTGGAAATAAAAGGTAATAGAAAATGGTGTCTTAACTTTATGTATAGCATTAGATACCATATCACATGGAGAATTCTCTTTCTAGCTCCTCTCTCACCCATCTCACCTGAGAAAGATGTTATGGGATACCACTGAATCTCGTCATATGGTACAAAGGCCATAAATCCCTGTCTATAGTATCTTGCAATGAAGTAGCTGACCTTTTTTGATTCTAAATAGCCTGATGTCACCAAAGACTTCAGATCACACTGGTCAGGACACAATTCTGCACATACAAAGCCGACTGACCCAAAAATAGGAGAGCAGAAGTGCCAAATTTCAAGGGTGGCATATTGAGAATTACAGCTTGCTTAGGAAATATTACTCTCAGATAGAAATATGCCCAAATTGTGATTTGGTTTATGTAAAAGTTGGGATTTCTGGCACTGAATCTTTTCCTGGGAAAAAAAAAACAACAACAACCCAGGGCATTGGAACATTGTGAGCCTTGTGACTCATTCTTGAACTTCATGTTGCCAGGATTGTTGCTATGCTTGATCCTATCTTACCACTACTTTTCTATGCTTTTTGATTTTCAGATCCTTGGCTTAGATTTGGGAGACTCTTGACCGTTTGCCCTAGCGTCTTCGTTCTTTGAGACTTTTATATCTTCTTCAGATGACCTTGAAAACACCACAGGGACACTTTTAAACCAATGGGTGTCCTGCTAGTTATAAATTTCCATGTGAATTTTAGTAACACACAGCAGGATATATTAAAATGAGACTGAGGATGTGCAATAAACACAACAATAAAGCTCAATAAAAATGTGTTTTTGGAGAAAAACTAGCTAGTTGGATAAATACTCTGTTAAGAATAATATCGGAATTTTAGTCACATTCCAGGTGCTAGGAACAACCCCACAATTCCTATTTGAAAGATAATGCTGGCTTTGCTGGATTATAATTTGATTACAGATTGCAGCACAGAATAACCATTCCACCCATGGAAATGACTGCTAATTTTCTCTGTACAGCAAACATGTAAGGTCTGGATACTTCAGTTCTCATGCTGCATAATATATCAGTATACATACAGCACCTCAAAGCCACTGGACTGCATACTATCACCAGCCTCTGCTTGTGCTTCTTATCACTAGCAGTGCTGGATGGAGAATTTTGGGAGTTGAAGTCCATAAGTTTTAAAGTTGCCAAGTTTGGAGATCTCTGCAATAGATCAACAGTTTTCAAATTCTGAAGAGAAATGGCAGATTTAGGGCAGCATTTTAAACTTTTATTTAAAGGTGAAGGGCAGTATTTAGTCTATTTACTTAAGATATCGTGCTGTACATTTATCTGCAGGATCAGAGACTAGCCAAAAAAACCGCTCAAGTAGTATTGTGCCACAGCATACATAACCAAATGGGCACAGCCTGTGCTGTTGATAGCACCTGCCCCTACCAGCAGAGAGGCTGGGATCTAAAGCTATAGTGTGCTTGCACACCCTGCCTAGTGCCCATTATTTGGTGCGGCTTTGCTCCGCATTTGGAAGGCTGCCCACTGGGTGGTCGAATGCATCAAGAAAGACACCAACGCAGGTTCTATCTTGGATGAGCTGCCCCGATCAGGGTTGGGGGAACTCTTTTTATTGGGAACACACAAAAGGGGTGAGTTTCATCCAATCATTATGTTACATGCGTAGGAATGTTAGTGGATGCATGGCATCTCCCAATTGCAATGCCATGGTAAATTTAAACTAGCAAACCAAACTGCATTTCAGTTAACTGCCCTTGTGACGTGTTTTATGGCCTTGTTCCTGGTGTCTGCTTTCAGCCTACGTGAGACCTGGCATGCACCGGAACCATTGAGGTTGCTCACGTGAGGCTTGGCACACAATGGAATTGGCCCATTACAGCATCTCCTCTGTTTTAGTTTTATATGGAGGAAATTCTTCTGGATCTTCATCACTACCCATGCAAAAAACTTGTGCGAGCGCACGCATCGGGGTCTTCTGAGGGTATGACTTTGTACAGAGGTTCTTTTTCCCAGAGGGCATTAACCTGTGCAATGGCACGCTTTTCAGCTAATAAAGACAGACTATTGGAGATGGTACGAACAAATATTGGTAACACACATGGAAGAATAACGCATCCTGCAGTAATCATACCTATGAGAGCTACTATGGCTTGTAATCCTGGTAGTTTAGGGAACCAAGAACTAAAAATATTCTTAAAATCAATACCTTGCCATACTTGATTAGGATTGTAGGTTAATTGTCGCATCTCAGTTGTTAATTGTGCTACTACTTTGCCAACTTTGTCAATTTGAAGACAACAGTTCGTAAGATTGAACCTACCACATACCCCTCCTTCTTTGGCTAGTATGTAGTCTAAAGCTAAACGATTTTGGTAGACAGCTGTGCGTAATTTGTCCGTAGCAGTCGCTAGAGTGTTTAGAGCCTTGTCTATACGTTGACCTGCTAAATCTAAAACAGCTTGTAAACGCATAATTCTATTAATCATGTATATGGGGGTTCTGTACCCCCAGGAGCCATCTTGGGCCCAACTAGCAATGCTGAAGGTGCAGACGATTCTTTCTGAGGTCCAGGTGTCCCCTTCATATTCTGATTGACAGGGGAAACCTGCAAAGGTATTATCGGTGTCTCTTTTCTTGCGGGATGATGTATCATACACAGGGATGCCCAGTTCTTGCTTAATGGAGATCGGTAGGAGGAAAAAGGAAGGTCTTATCCACCCCAATACACATGACCCTTGCCAATCTGCTGGAAGGGACGGATAGGCTAGGTTACCACAAATCCAATACATGTTATTTGGAGCTGTCCAAATTTGGGAGGATGTTGTGTCATAGAGATAAGGTAGGAGGGAGGTGTTGAATTTGGCAGGTGTGGTGGTAGCATTGTCAGGTGCTGTCCAAGTCTGGTAGGAGTTATCCCATGTACCTAAGCAAAGGAGGTGTCCTACTGGAGTGGACCCATTTCGGGAAAAACAGTTTCTACCAATTAAGTTAGTGGTAATTGTCCAGATAAGTGGATCGGAAGCTATTCTAGCTGTTATGTTTCCTACAGAAGACATGTTATTAAACAGAGATGGCGAGGCTTCTAAGGCTTGCCATGGCCATTGTTCTCCTGTGGTGGTTCCCCCACAGACAAAACAATTGGTTACTACAAGTTGTTTTGCAATTTTTTCTGCCATATCCATGAACAAGTTTTTTGCAATAATGCTGGTATCAGGGGCTTTTTCTAATTTCCTTAAATTATTATATACTGACCAGCCTAATGATGTTTCCTTGCCTTCATAAATTATTTCAGTTTTTATGGTAATGTAAGTATTTGGGTCTATTCCTGTGCCATCAATCCCTATACCATAAGTTTCCAAGGCAGGGTGTTGCCTGGAGATAGTGATTTCTACCTTATTGTCTGTGGTAGACCCTGATATTCGTTTGAAATGTGACAGATGATTGCAACCTGAGTACCCTCCCCCGGTATAATCACAGACACAAGACCAACCCGAGCACTCAACGGAACCTCCACAAGGGGTCCAGTGGTTGGGGTTCCCCATGGCCCAGTTAATGGGCGTATGACACAAGTATTTATGATTGTGGGCGTACGTTGATTTCCAGTCATCCGACCCGCATGAATGTCCCCCTGGTTTAGAACAAGCAACACAAACATCAAAGATTAAAACAATTGGGTTAGTACCGTCCTTGAGCACGGTAGTGTGGTTTAGGTAATAAAGTTTTCCTTCCCCCTCAGGATCGGATCTGCCAGAGGTTCTTGGAAGTCCCGCCCATAAGGTGACATTGAGACGTACAGCTGTCTTGGGATCGTAGCAAATGGTTTTTGAGTTCCTTTTGCATAGATGGTACATGGTCCCATTGTTTTGGCAGGTTTTTCCCGTAGGAAGGCACTTCTGCGGTTGTTGGGTATGGTAGATGAGAGTTAGTTGAGTGGAGCCTGCCCGCGTGGTTTTGGTCAGGCAGGGGGTGCAACCATCTGATGCGCTGGCAGAGTTCTGCGATCTCTTAATCCGATGTAGAAAGGGGTGGCCTGAGCATAAATGTCAGGCTGACTTGCGAATTGTCTGTGATAATGACGAGGTGAACGGGGTCTAAGGACTGTCCAGGATTCATAAATGTTGCTTATGGAATCATAGAGGCATCGACCGGAGCAATAATAGGTGGTGGCAGTGGGACGAAGTATGAGGAGTGTAGTTCGAGGGGGATGTTCAAAAGTGTTGATCTGGAAGGAAGCATTGCTGGAGATGTGGGGCCACGGCTTAGGGAGCGTTGACCATCTGAGGTAGGGGGGAAAGATGTCCCCAGATGCGGTGCAGGTCAGCAGGAGGGGAGTACCTGGCGTGAAGTATGTCACTTGAGACGGAATGGAGACCTTGGAGGCATGTGCGGCAAGAAGGAGGAAGAGGGTCGGCAAGGCAACGGGATGAATCATGTTGATATGTCTGCAGGTGGTGACTTTTCTACCTTGGGGTGGTATGGTCTGATGTGCCGTCCAGGAACCCACAGGACACGATCTGGAAGCTGGATGGCTGCGTAGCCACGACCCCAGGTGAGGAGAGCAGCAGGACCCTTCCAAGTAGGGTCTGGCAATTGGCGGTAGTATACCTGTGGTTTGGGAGAATCAGGGGAGGGGGGGAGGAAAAATGCCGCTCCGCTGCTGTCATAGCAGGGGTGCCAGAGAGGTTGAGGAAGTTGAGTGTATAAAGACAGAGATTAAGAGTGTCTTGCATCGCCGGGAGGCTAGGGTTTCTTTTCCCTTTGATCAAATGTCTTTCTAATGCTGTTTTTAGCGTTAAGTTAGTTCTCTCTACGAGGGCTTGTCCCTGGCTGTTATAAGGAATACCAAATTTGTGGGTAATTTGCCACTTAGCGCAAAATTCTGACATAGCTGTGCTAGTGTATGCAGGACCATTATCTGTTTTTATTTCATTTGGGCGTCCCAACGATGCAAAAGTGCGAATGCAATGATTGATGACATGTTTGGAGGCTTCTCCTCTTTGCGGAGTTGCCATTATGAACCCTGAATAAGTATCAATTGTAACATGCAGATACTTCCAGGGGGCAAATGAGGGAAATTGAGTAACATCCATCTGCCATATTTCACAGGCTTTCAACCCGCGGGGATTTACCCCTAAGGGAATGGAATGGGCTTGTTGACTACAGGTGGGGCACTGCTGTCTAATGGCTGAGGCTTCGGCCATAGTGAGGTTGAAATGTTTCATGAGAGCTTTGGTGTTTTGATGGAAATAAGAATGACTCTCCCAAGGAGTCAATGTGTGTGATGTCATGATGCCTGCAGCCGCTTGATCAGCCACATCATTGCCTTCCTGGAGGATTCCTGGGAAGGGTTGGTGGCTACGAATGTGTGCTACAAAGAAAGGATGTTGACGCTGTGCAACAAGGTGTTGTAATGTAACAAAAAGAGAGAGGAGGTTTTTATCAATTGCAGGAGAGAGGTAAGAGTCATGAATAGTGGAGACTATTTGAGTAACATATAGGCTGTTTAAAATCAAGTTGATGGGTTCGTTAAAATTCTGGAAGACTAATATGGTTGCAGCAAGTTCAGCTCTAGGATATTATGTCAGCAGGCTTTTTCCCCCAAGTAAGGGCCTCAAACAATGGAGAAAGAATATCAGTGGTTAAAGACAGGAAAGGTCGGGCCCAGTTTATGGTACCCAGATATTGCTGAAGTTGAACCAAGGTGGGTTGAGAAGGTAGAGACAAAGAGGGAAGTGAAGGATAGGCAGTAGCAGAAAGCATTTTATAGCCCAGATATGCGTATGGAGTTAATACTTCGGTGAAATCAATCTGTGTTCTCTGGAAAGGCCAGCCCACTACCCTCCCATTTCTTTTTTCCTTGCTGCTTTCTTGTTTACTTTCAAACATATAGTCCGAGAGGGAAGCCCCCCCTCGGGCAGATAGAGGCTGTAGAATCCTCTTGCAATCCTCATTAGCATTTTCAACAGCCAGTTTTAACAGAAGCTTCTTCATTTGAGATTTGCCTATGAATGGCTTTCTGAAGCTCCTCTATGAACGCATCAACGGGACAGAGAGAGAGCTCCTCTAGAGTAAGAGAGCCTTCTCTGCGTCCCTGCACCATGGCTTGTGCGATTGCTCCCATGGGCGTTTGATCCTCCGCTGAATTTGAGTTAGGAGGATTTATGGGTTTAGAAGCTGTGGGGGAGGAAGCTTCTAACAGGAAAGCGTCCTTTGTTTTGGTTTCAGCTGTATAGGGAGGAGGACCTGGGGGGGCTTTGGTCAGTGCTAAACCATGGATTTTTAAACATTCCAGGACTATCCTCCACGTGGTCAGAATTTTTGGTGGAGCCCTGGGATTGCTATGAAAATAGTCACCCAAACGTTGCCATGTGGAAACTTTCAAGGACCCTTTCTCCGGATAAGCCGGATATTGTGTGTAAATGTAAGTCAAAAGGGTGATAAGGTCCTTTTTAGTTGGAACCGGGAGCTTTTTGCCCTGATTCCTAAGAATACGAATTGAGCTCTTCGTTAATTCTCCTAATTCCTGCAAATGCGCTATCTGCTCTTTGGAGAATTTTCCGCCCATACTCACCTGAAGGGAGGATGTCTTCTTTGCTGAAGATTCCTGGGGAGGGATCCGTGACACGAGACGGCTTCCCTGAGTTGCAACTGGCTCGTCCGGCCGGGTGAGATAGGCAGTTGAAAACGCACCCATTTCTTTTAATGGATCACGTCGGGGTCACCAATTGCGGCTTTGCTCCGCATTTGGAAGGCTGCCCACTGGGTGGTCGAATGCATCAAGAAAGACACCAACGCAGGTTCTATCTTGGATGAGCTGCCCCGATCAGGGTTGGGGGAACTCTTTTTATTGGGAACACACAAAAGGGGTGAGTTTCATCCAATCATTATGTTACATGCGTAGGAATGTTAGTGGATGCATGGCATCTCCCAATTGCAATGCCATGGTAAATTTAAACTAGCAAACCAAACTGCATTTCAGTTAACTGCCCTTGTGACGTGTTTTATGGCCTTGTTCCTGGTGTCTGCTTTCAGCCTACGTGAGACCTGGCATGCACCGGAACCATTGAGGTTGCTCTCGTGGGGTTTGGGAAAAAAAAGAATAATTCCCTAAATAAAGTATTTTGGTAATATAAAAAAACACTTAAGGAGACTTAACTCTACCTTTCTGACTTACCGGTTTGAGCACTCGCAGAATCTCCTTCAAGGCAGCCCGGGGGCTGTTCACAGAGCAAAACACCAGCGTGCAAACCACCACATCCACAGAGTTGTCCGGCACAGAAGACAAGTTCTCGGCGGAGGCGACTACAAAATTATCAAAGTGGAGGTGCGTGTTCTGAGCCATGCTCTCCACGAGGACATTTTGGAAGTTGGGATTGTAGTCCACGCAAGTCACGCGAGTGTTGGGGGGATAAAACTGAAAGTTGGTGTCGGAGCCCACACCAATCTCTAGCAGGTGGAGCTTTCCCGAGGGGTCGGCGAAGTCCTGCATGTTCTTGAACAGCGCCTCCTTTAACTTCTGCATTCTTTTATTGTAGAGTTTGCTGGCATACTTCATGAAACGTGGGAAGGTTTTTTTACAAATAGGATCCCATAAGCCAAAATAGGCAAGCACATAGATTGGCAGGATGAGGATTTTCATGCATTGTTGGAGGAAGAGAAGCATCATCATCGCTGGACTAAGAAGAAAAACCTTTGCAGCTTGACTCCCTCAATGGTTTGCTTTAAATACTCCCTATTCCGTTTAATGCGTTTCGTAAGCAAACCGTTCACACCCGATCCCCATTTGGGATCTGTTCCAGTTGTTCCTTAAAGCGACAGTGATTCTTTCAGCCACTTAAAAAAAAAACTTTTAGCTATACAATTTGGGATGAACACCCTTTAAATCAGCGGTCTCCAAACTTGGCAACTTTAAGACTTGTGGACTTCAACTCCCAGAATTCTGGGAGCTGAAGTCCACAAGTCTTAAAAGTTGCCTAGTTTGGAGACCCCTGCTTTAACTGGTGTGGGAGTAGGAATGGATTTCCAGAGAAAAAATGGCAGACTACAGGAACCAGGAGCACTACTCAGGTGATCCTGAGGACACAGATAAGCCTCCAAGTGCTTTACCATCCCTCGTCTAAAAGCATGCAGTTTACCAGCTGTCTGCAAGAAATATAAATCCTTCCATTCCCCACTATCCTGTCAGAGCTGAAGAAGTTTCTTGGGTGAGAAGCAAAACATCTTCAAAGAAAAATCAAGAAAGTCCAGTTGCCTCCTGAAAAAGCATCGTTGGGACTTTCAGTCACTTGTTGGGGGAAAAAAGACCCAGTGGGGATTGTAATTTACAACACTTGAATTTGATTTAAAATGCAGATTGTTCCTATGGAATGGTAGGGGTGGAAGGGACTTAGGGGTCTCCAAGTCCACCCTCCAATATTGAACTGGCTCAGGTGATGAATTGCCTCCCAAATTGTCTACAACTTTAGCAGGTGTTTAAACTAAATCCACAAAAGGCATTTTCTTTCTTTTTTTAAAAAATAAACTTTATTCAGTTTTTCCAACAGTTTAAAAACATAAAAAACAATTACAACAATGTTGAAGACATCATTAACATTTCTTAACCAAATTCTTATACTTAATTTCTATTCCATTATGGTTATTACATATTAATTTTCCTACTCTCTATTCCTTACTCCTTATTTATACCATTTGTTACATAACACATTTTCCATTAATTCTACATTCAGTACATATAGCTTCATGTTCTTTAATCAGTTACAGTATTACTTTTCTTTCTATTATCAAACCATTTATGCCAGGCGTCCCAGACTGAATAATACATCAATTCCTCTCTATCTTTAACTCTAGAGTCAGCCTGCCCATTTCTGCGCAGTCTAGAATTTTCCTCAGTGCTGTGCATATGTAATCCTAGTAGCAGTGGTTATATATAAAATATAATATAAAAATATAAAAAATAATTTTCAGATCTTATTCCAGTACTTTTTTTTTGCTTCTGAGCAGGTCCACCACATATGAAAGTATGTACCCTGTTTGTTCTTACATTTCCAACATTCTGGGTTTTGGGTTGAAAACATCTTTGCCAATCTGGCGGGGGGGATGGTGTAAATGCCATCTATAAAACATTTTATACATATTTTCTTTATATGCTGTAGATAACGTTAATCTATAATTCTTCCCCCACATTCTTTCCCAATATTCCAATTCTATATTGTGTCTCACATTTTTCATCCAAGCTATCATTGTTTCTTTGACTACCTCTTCTTCCATTTTGAAGCTCAAAAGAAAAATTATATAATTTAGATATCATCTTTTTCTCTGTTCCTTGAATAATTTTATCTAATTGTTGTTGGTCCATGTAAAATCCATATTCTTCTTTATCCTTTCTGTACCTTGCCTGTATCTGTATATAGGGCCACCAGTCAATGTCTATGTTTTGCTATTTTAATTCCTGTACTGTTTTTAATCTTTCCTATTTATTAAACAAATCTATATATTTCAACTCTTGGTCCCCTCTTCACCCCCTTGGCTTTTTTCCCCACTCTCAGGTTATGCCTTCATCTTTTCGGCCATTTCGCCACATCCCTCCCCCCCCTTTCCATTTTTTTTTTCCCACTTTTTTCCCAAGTCTAATTTTGTATTTTCCGTCTTTTCCTCCATTCCTTTCTTTTTTTTTTTTTTGTTAGATTTTTCCTTTCCCACTTTTTTTTTTTTTTCCTTTTCTTTTTTTTTCCTTTCCTCGTCCCTTTATCCCCCCCTTTTTTTCCTTTTTTTTTTCCTATCTTTATTCTTCTATTGTTATAATATTTCTAAAAAGGATAAAGAGGGCCTCCCTCCTTTATTTAATGAGCATCCCCACCGACCCCTTTTTTTTACTCCACCTTTTTCGGTCTTCTGCTTTCTGTTTCTTTGTTCCTCCCTTCCTCGTTTCGAACGTTAACGCCGCCCATTCGGGCGGGGCCCCCCCCCTTAGGGCCCGTCCTTTCTATGATGACGAGGAATGCAAGGTGTTTTTATTGCTCACTTCCTGTTGTAAGATCAAAAAGGGAAGAAGAGAGGAAAAAAAAGGCAAACCCTCTTCAACCGCTGAGAAGTGTAGCTTCAGTTTCTTGTGGTTTTTTTAGACCACAAGAAGAGATTACTTTGACTCTTTTCATCTGCATTTGAAAAAGAGTTTATAGGTAGTAACTGGAGGGAGACAGGGATAGATAGGGAATACCTGGCCCCTCATGCAATCCAAACAGGCTTCCTTTGCTTTATCACAAGAATTCAAATTGCTTTTAATCTTCACAGAGAATCCAATACAGCAATAATTCTTTACTTTTAAGAGTCCAAATTAACTGTCTTTTTACTTTTGTGTTTCAGGAATTCAGACACAACAATATTCTTTACTTTTCTTGGGAATTCGAAGATATAACTATCATTTTACTATTCTGTCCTTTGATTCACTTGCTGAATATAAAGACAGATAGATAACTCTACAAATTCTTCCATACCAAGTTTCTTTTATTGGATTATATTAGGTATCCTCAAGGTAATTCACAGTTATGTAGAGATGCATCTAATGTCCAATTCTTTGCATAGTTGAAATCATAGTGTAAAATGATAGTAATCTTTCTATCCCGTAGTAGTAGAAGCAGGGGTAGGGATGCTAGCACAAGGCTGGGTTCAGGCAAGAGTGAAGAAACCTCCCCCAACCCACCAAGGGTCAATTCAGTGACCAGTCAAGATTACAGATGTGGCCACATGACATGAACTACATTTCCCAGGATACATTAACTACAGTAACCATGATGCATTCCCTTAAGGGGACAGCTCCCAATTCCTAACTAACTATACCTGGCTGGACAGCACACTCCCCGCCTGGAATTATAAATTCCACTATTAACTAAAGAGCAAGTAACAGTATAACTAAGATAAACCGTAAAGAGTAATACTAACTGAATAGCAGTTAACTATATAACTAAGATAAACAGTAAACATTAATGAAGCATCAAACAAAACAAAGCATGCAAAGCTTGAGGTTCAATCTTCAAGTTCAGCTTTCTCTTCAGCAACACTAGGTTGGTGACCGGTTTGGTGTAGAGCTTTTTGGTGAAAGTCTGCTGGTCGCCGGAGGGATCTGTCAACCTCACTATCAGGACCTCGACTTGGTGGACTAGGCCATCAGAGATGGGCAGGATTTGATGCACAAGTCCCATAGGGCATAAGTTCTGATGCGCGCCCTTGTCTTTTAGCAAGACAAGATCTCCTTCGCGGTTCAGTTCTTTGGACTGCCATTTATGATGATCTTGTAGGGTAGACAAGTACTCTTGCTTCTAACAGTTCCAAAAGGTGTTGGCAAGCTGTTGAACTTGTCTCCATTGTTGTTTGTACAAGTCCTTAGATTGAAAATTCCCTAATGGTGTGGGCCAGTCACCGGTCTTCTGAGTTAGCAAGGTGGCTGGAGTGAGGATAGTCGGATTCTCAGGATCTGAGGAAACCAGAACTAAAGGTCGACCGTTCATGGTGGCTGCTACTCCTGCTATCAGGGTGGATAGGGTGTCATGTGTCAGCGTAGGTGCCTTCATCAACATGGAATCCAGGATCCTGTGAGCTATTCCGATCATGTGTTCCCATGTTCCTCCCATATGGAATGCATGGGGAGGGTTAAATATCCATCTGCACTTGTTGGCTTTAAGGTAGGCATCAATTGGCGAGTTAGGGTGAATGCCTTCTTCTATCTGTAGTTCTTTACAAGCACCTACAAAGTTCGTTCCACGGTCAGATCTGAATACCTTGACTGGGCCTCTGCAAGCTTGAAACCTTATTAGGGCATTGATGAAGCAAGAGGTGTCCATAGATTCGATGACTTTGATATGGACAGCTCGGGTGCTGAGACATGTGAAAAGTACTGCCCAACGTTTGCTGTTAGCTTGACCGCCCCTGGTCCATCAGGCAGACACTGACCAAGGGCCAAATACATCTAGGCCTACATTGGTAAATGGTGGCTCTGGACTCAGGCATTCAGGTGGTAGGTCTGCCATCATCTGTTGTAGGGTTGCGCCCCGTTTTTTGCGACAATGTAAACAGGAATTAAGAACAGTCGTGATGCATCGTTTGGTGCCAATGATCCAGAATCCATTCGTTCTGATGGCACTTTCTGTAAAGTGGCGGCCTTGATGGTGGACTGCACTCATGGTAGTGTTGTACTACCAGTTTCATTACGTGTTGGCTAGCAGGAAGGATGATGGGGTGCTTGCTGTATGAGGTCATGTCAGCTTTGCATAGACATCTACCTACCCTACTACTTCTTGGTTGTCAATATACGGGTTTAATCTCAGAAGTGGACTTGATTGTGGTATGGGCTTCCCTGCTGACAGGCATCTGTATTCCAATGGATATGCATCCTGTTGTGCATTTCTCAAAATTCGTCTCTCTGCTAGAGTATAGAGGTCTGGGAAGCATGACTGGAAGCCTTTTCGCTGACAAAGGAGTTGGACGACTGTGCAAACAATTACAGTCACGCCCAGAATGAGAGGTTTCCATTGGGAGAAGCGTTCAAACTCAGCAGGTTTTTTTTTAAAAGAATCTTATTAATTTTCAAACAAACATGCACAAACAAAACACAAAACTTCTTTTTGGAAAGTGGCCTAGTCCCGGGTTACATCTTTTAGTACAGACATAAATCAAGTTCATGCTCACTTTATATACCACTTCATATCTTATTTACCATTATATATTTTCTATGTGGCTTCTCCCCTCTTTTCACTCTCTTAATTCTATTTTATATTATTTCATCTCAATTTAGATCATTATACTGATATCTTTTGTCCATTCTTTAATCATCTATTTTTCTTTTCTTATTAACACAATATTTCTCCTGTAATCACTATTTGAAGTATGACGCCTTTATATCTTTCCCCTAAATTTAACACTTAAAATAATATATAATTCTCATTCTGATTCTGCTTAGCACATTCTAAAACTACCTA
This sequence comes from Notechis scutatus, assembly GCF_049901735.1. NCBI lineage: Eukaryota > Metazoa > Chordata > Lepidosauria > Squamata > Elapidae > Notechis > Notechis scutatus. The sequence continues at coordinate 132,747,805 of NC_142010.1, forward strand.
CTACATTTTAAGATAGAAAAAAATATATAATATAATTAAAACAATAATCCATAGTATATTAAACTTTATCATTTATGCATTTTTGGTATTTTGTTAAACCATATAAAGATCCAGTTTTCTAACATTGTTTCAAATAAAGATACAAGAATACAATCTTATGTACTTTTGCAGAATCTCTTTTGTAATCCTAGTCTTTTTAGCCCCCCATCTCTTAATCTCCACCCTCTTGGTCTCCACTCTCTTCTATAAACACAAGCTATTTCATTTAGCCCTTTCTTCTTTTTAAACTTTCTCTTCCTGGGGTCTATCTTTCCCCTAAGTTTAATACTTAAGATAATATATAATTTCCATTCTGATTCTGCTTAGTACATTCTACATACATTTTAAAATAAAAAAAATAATACGTTTATAATATAGTGGAAACAATAATCCAAAGCAAATTAAACTCTATCATTAAATCTTAAACATTTTACATATTCCCTTTAATATTTTATTAGATCATATAATATTCCAATTTTCTAACTCTATTTCAAATGCAATACTACAATACAATCTTGTGTGCTTTTGCAGAATCTCTTTTAAAATTGTATTTTACCCTTTGTCTCTGAAAAAGATCTGTTTTTTTACATCTTGTTTCAAGCCTTTGTAACTTCTCTTCCCTTTTTCCCTTCCTTTCTTGTCCAATCTAGCCTTTTTACCCCCCCCATCTCTTAATCTCCACCCTCTTAATCTCCCCTCTGTTGTATTCCTCTTTTCTGTTGCTTTCTGACATTGTATCAATTTTTCACCTTATTTTTCCTTTTTTTGGTTGTTGTTTTTAAGTCTTGGATTCTCCATTCTCTTTCCCTTCTTTCCCTTTTCTTCCTCAACTAAAGTTATTTGTTCATTAAAGATGGCTTCTTCTTCTTCATCCCAGCTTTCTTGTTGTTGTAATTCCTGGTAGGTAGAAATCACCATTTCCAAAAAGTGAAAAACAGATCCAGAAGAGCCCTTCCCTTCTTGTTCCTCTTCTCTTAACTTTTGAAATTCCATTTTCAATTCTTCAACAGATAATGACATTGTGAAAAATTTTTTTAAACAATCCAAAAGTTTTTAGTCTTTCAAAAAACAGTTTCCAAAGGTCCCAAAGTCACCAAGCAATCCAAATCAACACAAACTGTTTCATTCAGCACTTTCTTCTTTTTATACTTTCTCTTCTTGGGGTAGAATCAATTGCAAAGTTCCAAAACGTATTTTTTAGAAGTCTTATTACAGTTTGTCTCTGGTCTTGTAAGCTCCAAGCAGTCTCCCCCAGCAAGGTCTTAGTATAAGTTCTTTATCTCTCCCTTCCCACTGATAGCAAAAAAAGAGTTTTTACATTTTTTAATTCCAATGTTCAGAAATCTTTAATATCCCCTTGGTTTTATTTTTCAAATTTGATTACCTTCTGTTGCCAAGACGGGTTTTTCCGATTTCCTTCTGCTATTTCCGTAGGGAAGGAGAGTGAGAAAAAAACAACCTTTCCCTTTTAACTTTCTTCCGCTGCTTTTTACAATCTTCTTAGGGAACAATGTATCTTTTAAAAAGTTGAGTTTCCAGGGTATTTAGATGGTACTTGTTATCCCGGTTCAGCCAAAAAACTTTCACTTTCTCAGCTTCCTCCTGCACAGTCTTGTCTGGATGAAAGTTTTGGCCGCCCACAAAAAACAAAAAAAACAAAAAAAAAAAAAAAAAACAAAAAAAAAAAAACAAAAAAAACCACAAAAAAAAAATCCAAACAATTATAAAAAAAATAAAAAAAAAAAATTTTTTTTTTTTTTTTACTGTGAAAAATCATATATTACAAGCAAGGGTGTTTTCTTCGCTTAATGTATCCTTTCAGGTAGATATTTCCTCCACAATACCATGCTCAGATAATGAGAAGTAATATTCTAATTACCACAAGTATATTAGTGCTCTGCAACAATGGAAATGGGCATGTGAAGGAGGGGAGCAGTGCCCTGGGTGGACGATTACTCAGGATAGCCCCAGTAATTGGGCACTGAAAACATTTATATTAGGGCATAGGTCAGATCCCTGTTCCTGATACTGCCATTCAGCTGGGTGGATGGGGGGATGTAGTATTTAGATATATTATTTAGTTTATTGCTTGTATTATTTTCCATGCTTGTAACTTTTCATTTTATAACCTTTATTCTGGCTCCTAGGTGCCCTGAGATTTTCTCACCTTTTGAGGAATGTGAAGGGAGCGGGAGGCCATGTGGATTGTTTCATTCTGAAAGACAGCAGAAGATGGCCCTGAGAACGCTTGCTTATCAGGATCTCAAGATGGCTGTTGCAATAACATTTCAACACCTGAAGGGAGGGGTCTCTAATTCCTATGATTCTAACTGTATTGCCCGAGGGAGCTCAGACTCTGCTTTTCCTTTGTCTTGCTATCACTCCTGCTCAATAAAAGGTTCCTTTTGAAATGTCAAAGTTTCAAGAGTCTTTACTTTCTTGAGTAAGGAGGAAAGGCAGGACCTTACATAAAGCAGACTCTGCAAAGGTGGTCAACCCGGAGAAGCAAATTGGGCAAGAGTGGGATTCAATTTTTTTAACAACCGGTTCTGTGGGTGTGTCTTGGTGATCATGTGACTGGGTAGGCGTGACTCTGCTCTTGGAGCAGAGGGTTGGGCTACATGACCTCTGAGGTCCCTTTCAGCCCTGGATTGCTGTCTGTTTCAAAGCATCCGCTGAAGCTGCGTCTAGTGCCAGGGTTTGTGGTCCTTTCTGCCTCTCCTTTTTCTCTCCCTCCATCCCTCCCTCCCTCTATATATCCATTCATTTCTCATTCACTTTCCCTTCCCTCTTTCACCCCTCCCTTTCTTTCTCCCTTCCTTCCCTTTCTTTCTTCCATCCCACCCTCTTTCTTTCTTTCTTTCTCTGAAGAGGAAGGAAGGAAGGAAGGAAGGAAGGAAGGAAGGAAGGAAGGAAGGAAGGAAGGAAGGAAGGAAGGAAGGGAAAGAGCTACCATGCATCTCTATGATGTTCATGGTATATTTTGAGCTGGAACTTCTTTCTACTTAAACCTTAGTACAACACCCAGACATTTAAAGCCATTATTGACAGATGGTACTGTTAATATGGCTCTGCATTACATCCTACAACACCTCAAATCTCCAAATACCTACGCAATGTCCTCTTTGTAGACTTCAGTTCAGCATTCAATACCATCATTCCAGACATTCTTCTAACTAAACTAAACCAGCTAGCAGTACCTGAACACACTTGTAAGTGGATCATAAGCTTCCTAACAGACAGGAAGCAGCAGGTGAAGCTAGGCAGAATCACATCTGATACCTGTACAATTAGCACAGCCCCCCCCCAAGGCTGTGTGCTTTCTCAACTTCTCTTCTCCCTATATACCAATGACTGCATCTCAAATGATCCATCTATTAAAATACTGAAGTTTGCAGATGACACAACAGTGATTGGTCTCATTCGAGATGACGAATCTGCATACAGACAGGAGGTTGTACAACTTGCCTAACGGTGTAATTGGAACAATCTGGAACTGAACATACTCAAAACCATAGAAATGGTGGTAGACTTTAGAAGAAACCCTCCCATACTACCACCTCTTACAATACTAGACAACACCATATCAACTATAGAGACCTTCAAATTTCTAGGTTCTATTATATCACATGACCTAAAATGGACACCTAACATCAAAAACGTCATCAAAAAAGCACAACAAAGAATGTTCTTTCTGCGCCAACTCAGAAAGGAGCTGCTGATATAGTTCTACAGAGGAATTATTGAGTTTATCATCTGCACTTCTATAACTGTCTGGTTTGGTTCTGCAATCCAACAGGACAGATACAGATTTCAGAGGATAATTAGGACTGCAGAAAAAACAATTACTACCAACCTGCCTTCAACCGAGGACCTGTATACTGCACGAGTGAAAAAGAGGGCTGTGAAAATATTTACAGACCCCTCACATCCTGGACATAAACTGTTTCAACTCCTTCCCTCAAAACGACACTATAGAGCATTGCACAACAGAACAACTAGACACAAGAACAATTTTTCCCCGAAAGCCATCACACTGCTAAATAATTCCCTCAACACTAGTTCAACTATTTACAAAGTCTGCACTACTCCTCAACACTCCTTACCGCCCATCCCCTCCCACTTGTGACTGTATAATTGTAACTTTGTTGCTTGTATCCTTACATTTATATTGACTGTTTCCTAGTATGATTTGATTGCTTAATTGTACTCTATCATTAAGTGTTGTACCTTATGATTCTTGACTCTTGATGAATGTATCTTTTCTTTTATGTATACTGAGAGCATTTGCACCAAGACAAATTTCTTGTGTATCCAATCACACGTGGCCAATAAAGAATTCTATTCTATTCTATTCAGTTCAATTCTATTCTATTCTGTTTTGTTCTGTTCTGTTTGTTCTGTTCTATTCTATTTTATTAAACATCTTGCATTAATCTTGAAACTTTTTGCATCGTTGTACTTAAACAGAAAGAATTTTTTTTAAACACATATGGCTTCAATTCCAAAGCTACATTTTATGAAGACCAAATCATGAAACAAGGATTGGAAACAAAGCAAAGGTTAACCTTCTCATTCTTTCTAAATTCTAACCCCTTCCTTCTTATGTGGAAGTGAGCCTTTCTACTTGCCATTTTATTACCAAGATTTTACCACTATCTTCAAATTAAAGAGTTGCCTTCCAACAATTAAAAAACACAAGCTGGCCAACTGCCTGAATAGTAGTACAGCACATAAGTTTTTATGTTAAATATCAAACCACAAAGTGGAAGAGGGAAAATATTTGTGAGAAATATTTACTGTGTTTTTTGCTTGGCAAATTTAAAAGGCCATTGGACTCCATAAAGGCTATAACAGCAATAGATGAGTGTAACCATGTAGCAGAAGCTAGGCTAACTGCTGAACTCGGAATAGTCTGAATTATGCTTTGGAAATTGTGTAATGTATGCTCTGAAACTGAGCAAATCACTGAGACCTAAAGCTAAGCTGTTGTCTACAAAATCCATTCTGAACTTACCACACTAAGCCTGGCATGAAAAAGCAGAGCAACTTATTTGCTTTGAAGAGGAGGATATGGAATAAAGAAAGAAGATTGGCTTCAACAGTTTTAGGGGATTGCATAGTTTTGTTTACCTAGAACATTGTCAAGGAAGTAATCAATACTTTATTAGTTCCAAATGTTCTTTTGGCTAAACATTGAATCCATGAACACTATATGGCTGGATGCTCCCAGGAGGCTGCAGGGAGGCCTCTTAGGCCCAAAACAGGGTGCAGGGAGGGCCGTGCCACACCCCACTCCCCATTTTGGGCCTAGCAAGCCTCCCTGGAGCCTCCTGGCAGCAAAAATGGGGAATGGGGGGCCTGCCACACACCCCACACGTTTTGGGCATAGCAAGCCTCCCTGCAGCGGGGCCAGCTGGTCGTCAGAACATGGAGATTCTGTGTAATGCCAATCCTCCTGAGCTGCGGAAGTTCGACCGATTCATGGCCGCCCTGTGGCATCGCTTTGAAGACCCCCTTGCTGACCGCAAAGCCCACAATCACATCAGGGTTGTAAAGCAAGGGCGCCACACATGGCAGAATGAGGAATTTTGTGATCTTGCTTGCCACTTAGATTGGCCAGAGGACATCCTGGTGAGTTGGTTTAAAGATGGGCTGAACAATGATGTCTACACTACCTGCCTGGCCCGAGGTGTCCCAAATCACCTACACAAATGGTACCTCATAGTGGACGAGGCAGAGATCAACATGACCAGGAACCAGTACCAATCAGGGCAAATCTGGAGAAGGTCCCCATCCCAGGGGCAGCGAGAACCATTCAAATTGCAAACCGATTTAAGCACCCTATTGGCCAGATCCGGTCCGCAGGCCTTGAATTTGATTACCTGATTTCATTCACTATTTTAAATGTTTCATTTAGAAACAGAATACCATACATTTGTATGCAAATCCAATTAGATGCTATTCACTTGCCTTATGTTTGACCATCAACAGGGAAGTCTCTTTGGGCTGCTCTACTACTTTTCATTAGTTAGCCACAAACCTGGGAGCTGTTGTAAATAATAGATAGGATGGGATGGCACTAAATAGAAGTGCCAAATTGTTTTCCCAAAATGTTTCTATAAATGTAGTAACAGGTGAACAGGTTAACAATATACTTCTTCTCAGTCCCCGCTTAAAAGTGATTATTGTGGATCAGTCTTTTCCAAGGGTCAGTTACACAACCCACAATGTACCTCAGAACCAGGCAGAGATGGGCTGCACTTATGTTCACAACCAGT
>NC_142010.1:132754224-132774028 GCF_049901735.1 Notechis scutatus
AAGTACTTCAATCAATCATGGAGGCAGTGGGAATTAGGTGGGAATTAGGTGGGAATATCAAGTACCATAGAATGCAAGTTTGTCTATGCCATGAACCAAATGTTTACCCTTGGCCTTGCAATTCAAACTTGCCTAAAATGGGATACTACCACACTTGGGTAGAGTGGGGGAGATTCCAGAGGTGATATTCAGCAGGTTCTGGCCAGTTCTGGAGAATCAGTAGCGGAAATAGCTGATCGTCTGGGTCTTCTTTTGTTGCCCCGCATAGGAGAACGGAGCTGGAAAGCAGGTTAGTGGGGTTGGGAGGGAATGGAGATTTTACAGTATCCTTCCCCTGGAGTGGGTTCAGATTTAAATTTGGGGCAGCCTATTGCTGTGCCAGAATGGTTTTTTCTTCATCCTGATTGGTTGAGAGTCTTGGTCTGTGTTTATTGGTCTTGGAGTTTGCTGTGTTCTGCTTCTAATATCTTCTGTGTTTTTTTGGCTCTTTTTGTATCTTGATTGGCTGGCAACATTGTGTTACTTTATTGGAGGCCTTTAGTGCAGCTTGGCTTCGGGTAAATGGACGGCTATCATTAGTTAGGAAGCTGGGTTTCATCTGGGTGCCTGGTTGGGGTGTGTTTGAGCTGGAGGTATCAGGGGGGATCTGTTTGTACCCAGGTGTTTGCCTGGCTTGTGGTGTGGAGATTTTTTTGTTTGTGAGTGCAGGCTTCCAAATGATTGACAGCCTGGTGGAATCATCTCTTCTGTTCATGCTTTCTGGTCTTTTTTCAATCTCTATGGCTTCTCTGATGATTCTGTGGCTGGGATTTTCTATAGTGGCTAGGGTTTTGGTGCCATCGAAGTTGATTCTATGACCTGTGGCTTCCATGTGTTGGACTAGTGAGGAAGTGTGTTCCAGCTTTTTGACTGCATTTTTGTGTTCATCCAGGCGGCTGCTTATTCTTCTATTGGTCTGTCCAATGTATGTGGCCGGGCATGATGCACAGGGGACTTCGATTGTATAGAACAAGGGTTGTTAAGATTTTTGTTCCTTTTATTTCTATTCTCATGAATTGTTACATCTTAAAGGCTTTGTTGTCCTTTTGTCATTAGTTTGTAATGGTGTAGGATTTATTTTTATTAATTCAATTTTGTGCTCAATCTTACTTGTATAGTCAACGTGGTTGAGTTCAAAAAGACGAAATAAGAATCAGTAAAATCAGGGTCAAATTACACCCCAGTGCTTTAGGCTAGATTTTTAAAAGATTTATTTTATTTTGTAGTTATTATGACATTAAGTATGTTTATTCATTTATTTGACTCCTGCTTTTACTTTTACAAAAAAATCAAGGCAGTGAACATATCCAACACAGTGATATATACAAAAAAGTATCTAAATTTTAATTGGGCTTGGCAAGTAATTTTAATATCTGCTTCAATCCTGAAGTAGTAGACAGAGTTATCTAAAGAGTGGATCAGTAAGATAATTAAGACAATTAAATAAAGAATTAAATATTAACTAGCTATTAATTATATGCAATGAAGCTTAAATTATAGTGAGATTTATTTCATGTAAAATTCTAATCCTGATGAGGAAGATATCACTTTAATTTTAAGGATTTCTCAAGGTAACTCTTTCTTCTGATAGATGCAGAAAAAAAGAACCAAGATCTTGAATACTGTAATAGCTGTATCCAAAACTTTGAAATCAAACTAAGATTGTATACCTGTATTCCTTCGAACCAATTGCCCCTTAAAGTTTAAAATTTAAAAAAAATAAAGTTTAAAAAATGCTGGTGTCTGCTAAATTAGTGAAACTCCTACTTCCTCTATTTTGGTGGGTTTTTTACTAAAATATTTCTGAAATTTCAGAGGCAGTTTTATATGTGTGGTGATGATAGCTGCTAGATTTTTTATCATAAATTAGTTTCAGTGTTATTTGCCCTCTCAAAGTTGAGGACCAAACAGCTTTCAGTATATGGGTCCAATAAACTCTACAAAAGCCAGACAAATTATACCGAGAAAAATTAAGTTGGGTTGAGAGAGTTAACAAAAGTAATTATGATCAAACATGTTTATTTGTTGCAGAATGGATGGATGCCTGATGGATGGGGAGAGGGTATGAATGGAAAACTAAGGGGAAAGGGTGTAATGAAACAAAATGTTTAGAATCATTAATTTAGCTACATCATACTATATTTGCCTATCATTTTAACAGAAATGTGTGCTATTCTTGGTGCTGAAGGTACTTTGCTTGGGTAGCGAATCTTACATTTAATCTTTAGCAGGCTAAACACTACTGCAATCTTTTGATGGTTGTTTTTTAGTTTCAAATGCTGAAAGGTAGAAGTAGCCAGATTCATCAACATTCTAAATAGGCAGTCCTTTTTAGTTTGTAAGATTAAAAAAGCAAATGTTTTGTGGATCATACATCTGCTCAGGTTGCTCATATCTTATTAGTAAGGTCAGGAGCAGAACTGAATGTATTCTTAACAGGCAAGTGACCTCATCTAGCAGCAACTGCCCTTTCCTTTTACTGCAAATTATCTTGTTCAACATTTGGGGAAAGGGAGGATGAAAAATTGGATAGACAACAAAAGTTGCTTCTACATGTTTAGTGGCTTGCATATAAATCCAGATTGGAGACCTTTTAGATAGAGGCCCAGTGGCAAAATGAAAATAGCCCTTTTGTGCCCTATATTTGTAAAAACCTAATTTCATTATCCAAGATTTTCAGCATTCTCTGAAATATAAATCAAGCCTAGTTTTCTTACAAACATGTGAAATGCCATGAATAGTATATAGTAACAGCAAAAACATTTGCTAGAAACTTAATATTCTTAACACTTTAAAAGAGAATAAAAAAACTATTATGAATACAGTGGGACATGTTTACTTTTATTATATATTGTTAGTTTTAACTGATGGTTTTTGTTACACAGTAATTTTTAATCTGATGTTTGTACATTGTCTTTATATAAACATCACATAAATAATAGAAAAGTACCTTTTTCTTTTGTTTTACCCCATCCAGATATGTAACAGGGATACTGTTGATTTTTCAAAAGATTTGTGGCAGGTAAGCAGATCGGGTGAACATAGTCATTGAATTTGATAGATCTGACTAATATTATCAATGCAATATCATTGTCATGTGTGTTTGCCATATAATTAGGATGTATATTGATAGCTTTAATCCGACGTTTTATTGTATGAGAGTTATCTTCATTAAGATTATGCAAGCCAATTACAGCCCTCCAAATGGCTGGGTTCCTATGACAGAACAAAACTTCTATAGGGATTATTGTTCTTATTATACATTGCTATTTTATAACTTCTATGACATGGACATTGGGTTTTTTTATTCCATTCAGCGTGAACAATAAATCACTGTACAGATTAAAATTGAATTATGTGGCTAAAACAAGGATCACTGCAGAAAATGACAGAAACACCAATAAAAAATATTCTTTCTCTATACATACATATATACTATCACTTCACTCAATTAAGTATCCTGCTTCCCATAGTGACTACTGCTCAGATGCTTATAGGAAATCTACATATGTCTCTCTGATGGTAGCATATACTCAGCATTATTTATAGCCAATGAAAGTATTTTCCAATCTATGGCAAAAATGTTTCCAAATAGATCTGCAGAATGTTGGAAATGCAAAGACAACCAAGGTACATTTTTTTCATATGTGGTGGTCTTGTCCGGAAGCTAGGAAGTACTGGACCAAAATAAGAAAATGGCTAGAGGAAATCACGAGTCAACGAACTGAGATAAAACCCGAACTATTTCTAATAGGGATAATAAGAGGAAACCATAACAAGAAAATTCAATGTATTATATTGTACATAATGACTGCAGCCAGAATTGCATAGGCGCAAAGCTGGAAACAGGACAGCACGCCCTCTGAGAGAATGATGATAAAAAAGGTGTTGGATTGTGTGGAGATGGACAGGCTGACATTAGAATTAAAAGAGGGGAAACAGAATATTATTTGGTCTGGGACACATGGTATAAATGGTTAGAAAACAGAAGTAAAGATTAAATATAAAGGTAATTTATGAAAAAAGATGTAGGGGTGTGTGTGTGTGTGTGTGTGTATGTGTGTATGTATGTATATTAGCGATGCTGAAGCGCTGCAGATTGTAAAAGTGATATAAAAGTTTAAATTTTATTCAGTTTCTATATCAAAACTAATCAAATCATTAATCTGGCCACAGACCAGGTTTAATCAGTTTCTGCAATGTCACAAGTATTTACAAGTAATGCTAGTACCCAAAATAGTGTCCTTTCCAGTATATTAAATTTAAATTTTAGGCTGATATATTGCAAAGTAAAGAACAAACTTCAATACATTTTTAAGATCAAAGTGTCTTTGAACTCTAATATATTTGGCTGTACAAAATGTTTGAAACATGCCTGGATACCCAGAAGATAAGTTTAGGCTGGCAGGGAAAATCCTGTATCAGATAATAGGTAGGTAATAGGTTTACCTATCATTGACAGCATTTGCTTCACTCTTCTGTTCTGAGAATTTATCTGGAATTCTGGAATACCACTGTTCCAAAAGGCCACAGACAAATTGAAATAAATTCAGAAGAAGGCCACCAATATGGTGACAGATCTGGAAACCAAGTCCTATGATGAACAGCTACAGGATCTAAACGTTTAACCTACAGAAAAATGATTTGAGCATTTCTTAAGTCTACAAGCCAACAGCTATTAGAACAAGCTGCCACATCTGTAAGTTTTTCTTTTTTAGAGATCTTCAAGCAGAGGCCAGATGGTTATCCACAGAAGATTCTCCAGTGGATTTTGCACTCAGCAGGGGCTTGGTTAATGTGCTGCCAAAAATCCTTCCAACTCCTAATGTTGAAACAGTGTTATCCATGCATCCTTCAGCTAGCTGAAAAATAATGTATATATGTAGGCAGTGGTAGGATTCAATTTTTTTTTACTACTGGTTCTGTGGGCATGGCTAGGTTGGCATGGCTGGGTAGTCATGTGAGTGGGTGGGCATGGCCAACTGAATGTCACTCCCACCCAGTCACATGACACACACACCCCGAGCCACACCTCCCCAGGTTTTGTGGCTCCCACAAAGATTCTGTGGGAAATGGGTCATGTGACTGGGTGGGCATGGCCACCTTGATTGGTCTCACCCTTAGGAAATTTCTCCTTAGTCCAACTCACAATAAAATAGCACAGTAAAATAGCACTGTTCCAATATTTAGAATAGAATAACAGAGTTGGAAAGGACCTTGGAGGTACCTTTTAGTCCAACCCCCTGCTTAGGCAGGAAACTGTACACCACTTCAGACAAATGATTATCCAATCTCTTTTTAAAAACTTCCAGTGTTAGAGCATTTACAACTTCTGGAGGCAAGTTGTTCCACTGATTAATTGTTCTGTCAGGAAATTTGAGGGGCTCCTACAAAAATGAGGGAGTCAATCTATTTTCCAAAGCACCAAAAGGCATAACAAGAAACAATGGATGGAAACTAACCAAAGAGAGAAGCAACCTAGGACTAAGGAGAAATTTCTTAAGGGTGAGACCAATCAACCAATGGAATAGCTTGCCTTCAGAAGTTGTAGGTGCTCCATCACTAGAAGCTTTCAAAAAGAGTGAGGGAAGTACACCCCAAAAGGACAGTGCCAGGAACTACTAAAACAATGCAGAAAACTTAAAACAGCCATTCCCCTTTTAAAAAAAAGTCAACCCCAAAGCAAATGCAGCAGCTGAGAGGGAAACTAAGAGCAGCAGCTCAAGCTAATTGAATGCTGCCAAAAGCCATTAACCCTTCCAACTCTAATATTATACGTCCTCTATGTTCTGAATTGGGTGCTTCACAGCAGAAGCAATACAGCTGGCTGGACCACACAGGTATTACATTCACAGCCTGTATGATCAAGTTACATCATTGTCCCCTCCTGTGTCTTTTCCCCCAGGAAGAAACAAGTAGCAGCCAACACTGCAGCAGCTATAAAAGGTCTTGGGGAACTCCAGGGAAAATCAGCTGATCACAGAAATGTTACTTAATATTCTTTATAATGAAAATGTGTATAATCTTGTCCTTCCTGAAGGGAAGAAGTTAATCCCATCCCTAGATGGGTGATTGATGGGTTTCCCTGCCCTAATCCTGTCAGTTTCTGTTGTTTATTGACTTGATTCAGCATGTATGGCTGCATTCCAGCTGCAACTGTTAAGTGGTTCTTGGCTGTCTGTCTGGACCTATTAACTGAAGCGAGAGAGGAAAAAAAAACTTCCCTTGCACTTTATTTTTAACCGGTTCACTGAATTGCATAAGTTCGGGAGAATCAGTGAAAACAGGCTGAATCCCACCTGTATATGTAGGCATGGATCCATCCATCAGATTTGGAAAACAATGGCGGGGAAGTGAGTGGAGAAGACAGCATGGTGAGCCTATTGCTTTTCTCACAGCCCGATTTTTGATAATTTTTGTCATTTATGTTTTATTAATATTTGATTAATTGGCCATATTAACAGTAAAAATGTCTTAAGAAAGGTAATCCCTGAAATGGTGAAGAATTAAGTCTTACATAGATCACTAAGATGACTCAAATGAAATCCAATTCTGGCAGTGAAAAAGAGATGACAGAGAATGAAAATCCCTGTCAGTGGTCTGAAGGCTGAGTGCTGCTCAAGAAGCCTTGAGGATGATTTAATAGGAAATACAATTAAGAAATTTAAACAAGAAATTGGATAAATGAGACATTTGGATTTGAAAGGATTTGCCATGTTTGAACAAATACACAACTAAAAGGTTTGTCTTCTCAAGATTTAAAGATCCCCAAATAGCTAATATGCTGTCATTATGGGAAATGAGTTTAGTTATGAGAAAGGTCCAGAAAATGTTACTGACACCAACTGGATTTGGCTATACACAGATTTATCACAGATGATATTTTCTGAGAATTAATAGGAATCACAGGAAATGCAGAAAGGGCTAATTTAATTGGATATTTAAAACTTAAGTGATCAGATTTAAAGTTTTCAAATGCAATGTGTTGATAGAGATTCTTATCTTAAGTTCAATCAACTGCAAAAGCCAAGAGATAATATATTCATAAAAAAATAATCAGGTAGAAACAGAAAATTCAGCAAAAAGCCCATGGACTAAAAAGAATAAACTGGAATGGAAATCAAGTGTTACATTTCAAGATACTAGCTCTGCCATTATTAAAAAGAGGAATAAGGTAGAAAAGGGGGGTGGGGTTTCCGTTCAATTATTTCAACAAGGAAGAGATATTGTTTCTAGACCCTCAAAAATAAAGAATGAATTATCTAATAAACATAAATATTTCATGAAGAATTAATAGAGAACCAACTGAAATGTTTAAACAACTGATACTACTTATGAGAAGATAATACAATGAGATCCTTTAATGTTCGGGACTCATAAGATGGCAGCTAATTGTAACATAATTTTTAAAATAATTTTTATTTGTACATTTTTCTTTATAAATGTTTGATGTTTCAATATATTGGGAAATAAGGCAAAATATTAAACAGCGAAGTATTATTAGACATTATTTAGACATAAGATTAGCAGCAAAGGAAGGAGCTTGAGCTCAGTGTTAACATTCCCCTAGAGACTTGTTGGCAGGTGTAATTAATTCACTGTGAATTCAGTTCACATGTAGTCTAAAAAGATTGGAAGGGTATGGCTAGTAAGAGTAAATGGAAAAGAAAACTGGAGGTAGTCTGTGGAAAAGATATGAGGCAAAAAAGGGTAGCTAGAAAAAAATAGTTTCACTAATATAGTCACAAATGTGTTGGTAGAATACATGAGATTTCATTGTTGGTAAGTTTGTTTTGCAGGAATGGTAAGCCACACAACAGCAGAAATGTAATACAAATAGTCCTCAAGTTATGACGACAATTGGAATTTCCATTGTTAATTGATGCAATCAAACTGTAACATCATGTGACTGCATTAGACAGAAATTCCTACAGTACCCAATGTCATTGTTAAGTGAATATCCTGGGACGTTAAGTGAACACCTCCTCACATCTTCCTGCTAATTTCCAACAAAGTCAGTGGGAACCCAGCAGGAAGTTGCAAGTTCCAGGCAGTTTGCAAGAAGGCTGGCATGCATGTGACTGCTATAGGATGAGAAGATACAAGAGGGTGGGGAGGAAAGAACAGACAGCTTGGAGAGGGTGTGCAAGCTATTGGGACATATACATATTTACCTTCTTGAGAGGAGGTGATCATTTAACAACATAAGGTGATGGTCACTGATTTAGATTATTTTTTAAAAAATGAACAAATTAAAAAAGAATCAAATTAATCAAGGCTGCTAATCTTAGGAATATTTATTATCTTCAACTTGTAACAGTGAAGGAGGAATATTAGTGATTCAGCTTCCGAAAGTCATGTTTGGCTACTGTGTAATAAAGATGTTTGCTTGATGATCTAATTGTCTGAGCAAGCAGATTTCTTCCTTTCATTGCTGTCCAGCAGAGATGCTAGAGGAACTGAGAACCAGATGTTTTAAATGGAGAAATTGGATGAGCCATCTAAAACTGGTAAGTTAAATCATGGAATAATAAAGTAGTTGTAGGAAACAGAAAAATTTAAAAATTGAATATAATATATTATATGCTAAAGCAGAGATAAGTATTATTGTAAAATAATGGGAAATGGCTCATAACAATTAAAAATATTTTCCTCTTCTCTTATTCTTGCACACAAGTATTTATCATTAAAATAATTAGGTTTGGTCCTGGTAGCTCTGAATATGAGTCTTTTATTACTCTAGGATTGGATATGAAAAAGCTTCAGATCAAATAATTAAACAAATCTGTTGAAAGCACCAAAATTCCCCCTACACTCTATCTGTGTGATCCTTGACAAATATTCTCCTTTATTAGATCCTTGACAAGTAGTATGAAGGTACACCTGCTTCAAAACTCAATTCTGTATAAGCTAGGAAAGAAATGTTAAATCTCAGTTTTTCATACATAATTATATAATATTTGGTCCATACTTCTTTGGTCAGTAGATTTATCACACCCAAATTGAAGAAAAAGTATTAGAATGGAAAGATACATACTCTGACATTTTAATGCAGTGTGCTGCTGTCAACACTATGATTTTATTAATTAAAGATCCACCACATATATGGACATATCCTAGACCAATTGCATAAACTTGAAGACTAACTTGCCAAGGCCATGCTCCTAGCATAGCATCATGTCCACCTGTAATTCGAGTTCCTGTTGCTGTATTTTTCATAAGAGGCCTTGTTCCACAGACTAGAAATCAAAGAAAAATAAGTTAGCCATGTAAGAAACGGCATTCATGTAGCAACAATATAGTTAAAGCAGTGTTTAACAAAACCACTTTCTATAAGAAATGAAACAAGAGTGAAAGGTTTGAGAAACTGAATCACTTCCATTTAGGTTGTATGACTCTAGTCTAAACCATATATATTTACTAGCCAATTTTATCTTGGCCTACTTGTATCTAGTCAGCCTCTGTAGTTAATTTATGGTTGAGTGTGTTGCACACAAAAAATACACCAGAATTAACAGGGGGAATGGTGAAATGTAGCTGAAAACAAAACTACGTATCACATTCGAACTTAATTCCATCAGGTATAGGATCTTTTACCCGTGTTTCAATACATGGGTAAATGAGGCACAAAATCTAAACAATGATCCCAAATTGCATTCAGTTATGACCAATTTTAGAACTGATAACGCGTCAGACATAATTTAGTATGTAAATTACAACCTTGGCCTCAGCGTTCTTTCTTCTGTTACTACCCATAGTCCCGAATCTTTAATTGCTTTATTTCTGAGCTTCCCACTCCAGTTACGATGGCGTAATTACCGACATTTCCCCAAGAGCTGGGAACAGGTAAATTATAACTATTTTCGAGTAGATCCCAGCACAGAAACACCCCCTCCCCCAATTAACTTCGATCTGTCAGGCTATCCCGTCCTGAGAAGCACGGTGGCGATCAACCGCCGAGCTCAACGCCCTGCGAAGACTCAAGGCTCACCGTCAGAAAGATTCTGGGATGACAGGGCTTTGGGCGCGACTTCCCTGAACAGCAGAAGCGAAGCCCAGAAGGAAAAGGCGGCGGGGCAAAAGTTGCGGCTCATCGTCCATCCAGGGATAAAAATGGCGTCCGACTTCGCGCGCGTTTTACTTGAGGCGAAGGCCGCTAAGGGCCAGCTGACAGGGAGTGCGAGAGCCAAGACTCTCCTCGCGGGAAGTCGCCTCGCTAAGTCGCTGCTCCGGCGCAAATCGAGGCACGGCCACCGAGAGGGAGAAGGTGGGGACTTTCTTTCCAAGCGGTCACTGAACCCACCGGACTGAAATAACCGCTGGCTGAACCAGGGGATTCCGGGCTCTCCTCACCACCATATGACGGCCCCTTCGGCTATTCTCACGCTGATTGGCAGGCCCCACTTGCTTACCTTCCAAAGTAATGGGGATGCAGCCTTAGCTCTTCAAACATTTTTGAGGCCACCCCTGCGAGATCCATTATGGTTTATGGTGGGAATGTCATGAGCAGCTTCCTCGTGTAATCTGGAGATTACTGAATATATTCCTACAGATATGTCTTGGATTCTGTGTTTTGCGTTATATATTTTCTGTGTACATTTTAACTTCATTTACCTAAACAGTACAGTTAACCTTCTCAAAATATTGTATTTCCACTTTACATGAATGGCACCTAAGCCCTGTGAGTAAGCAGTTTTATTAGATCAACCCCAGGTGCTAAAATTATGTACAAGCTTCCAGTTTTCCATGACATTGTTTCTGGTATTGAGGGACAGGGAAACAGGACATTACTCCACAAAATTCAAAAGCTGATACGCTCTTTGATGTATGCTTTGATTTGCTTCACTATGAATTTGGGCTCATTTTCATATCCAGTATAAAAGATGCCATTGTTATAGTGTAATACTGTGCACTCCTTCACTTCCTGTGTGTTACGTTGAGACCAAATTTTTCTCTGGAACATCCTATCAAGGGTGTTGTATCATTTTAAAATAAAATTATGCACCAATGTACCTAGAAGATATGTCAGAAGGTGTCCCCTAGATCCTTGCAATAATTCTGTGGTATTCAGTATACTTTCTCTGGTACCTAAAATTTAACTTCCTCTACTACAGAATCAAGCAATTGTACTACGATAAAAAATAGCTTTTGGCACACAAGTAATCTTATGGAGAGATCAAAGCAGGGGTGAGATTCAAATTTCTTAAGCACCTGTTCTGTGGGTGTGGCCTAATTTGTGGGTGTGGCTTGGTCATGTGACTGGCTGGCCATGGCTTGCTGACTGACTGGCTGGGTGTGGCTTGTATATAAATATTGTAAATATGTAAATATTGAATATTTTATAAAAAATAGCAACTTTTTATTTTATCAAAAAAGAGCAAAAGCAGGCAAAGCAGGCAGGCAGATTGAGTTGCTCCCAGAATCACAGATTCACTCAGATCTACCATTCTGCAATCTGCTACCTGAGTCTGCACTGAAAAATAAAAGCTTCAGTCCTAAGGAAGGTTCAGCTTTGCTTTTAGATTAGCTAGAAAGTAAGAAATCCAATATTGGATTTCCTGCTTTCTAGCTAATCTAAATCTCCCCCACAGCTGATAGTCGGAACAGCTGATTGTCAGGGGAAGGAAATTTTTTTTGTTGTACTTCTTTATTCAGAGTGTCTGACCACACCCAGTCTCCTAATTTTTACTTTCCGAATTCTAACTCTCAGTCTTCAAGAGCTTATTTAAAGAACGGGGACTTAACAAGCCTTATTAAAATGTGTACAAACTACTGTATATGTATTTGGGGAGAGAGTTATTACATATGGCAAGGATATCCACAAAGCTTTCATTCTCTTTCATCTTCTGGACTAAAAAAAATTACAGGTTAAACAAATGAATAGTTGGTCACAATCTATTCAGAAGCAATAGTCTCAAAAATATCAAGCTCTAAGCTCTATAGGGTTTTATAATTTTTGAACAAGGCTGTTGATTTGAGCTCCGAACTTGGCAGTTTGGTAGCAAACTGACATTGTCAGTGCGTTGTCTGCACTGACGATATCTCCTCAAATATTGAGGAAACATTTGCTACCAAACTGCCAAGTTCGGAGCTCAAACCAACAACCTAACTACCAACCTGAGCTACTAATATTCAAACACATGTCAGTCCTTTGAACTATACCTCCTTGGAAGCTATTGAACTGTATGTGAGCTAAGAGCTGCAGTGGCGCAGTGGTTAGAGTGCAGTACTGCAGGCTACTTCTGCTGAGTGCTGTCTGTCTGCAATTTGGCAGTTCAAATCCCACCAGGCTTAAGGTTGACTCAGCCTTCCATTCTTCCAAGGTGGGTAAAATGAGGACCCAGATTGTTGGGGGCAATAGGCTGACTCTAAACCGTTTAGAGAGGGCTGTGAAACACTGTGAAGCAGTATATAAGTCTAAATGGTAATGCTATTACTATTGTACTATATACCAATTGCAGTTTCTGGGTAGACTTCAAGGGCAATTCTGTGTGTGTTGCGGTAATGTAGAGGTAATAAGGCCATGGAGTTATTGTTGCCAAATTTTTCTGCCTAAAAACTGCACTAGGTATAGCAAGACAAAGACACTCCTCATCATAATTTCCATTTGCTGATTCAGGAACATTTCCAAGTAATGGATGCCTCCCAAGACTAGTAAGAAGATCAGTCAACAACGTCATTGCTACATAAACAGCACTTTTTTCTTGGGATTCTGTCTAACTTGTCTGTCTTATCCAATCCTTTACAGTCTTCAAGTATTCCTAAGAACCTCCATGACATCTATTCACCTCTGGGTACTTATACCATATGTGTGAATGTGGACAGATGCAGAGCTTGGTTCATCTGGTATGTCAACTACTACTAGAAACATGTACCAATAATGACTTATTTTGGACCAACAACAAAATTAGGAAGGTTGCTTCATTCTGTCAATTTAAAGTTTGACCTAGACACAGGAGATGATGACTTATGTATAATTTGGTATCATTATTGTACTTGTAATTATCCTGAACCAATGGGTGATCTTCAGTGACTTCATGCAGATGCTGAAAAACAAGGAGCAGAGTATTCAACCCAGAAGCAACCATAAAGGCTAATTTGCTCTATTATTATTATTATTATTATTATTATTATTATTATTATTATTATTATTATTATTATTATTATTATTATTTTGAATTGCTTCCATTGCATTTCAAATTCCCGGAGGTTGTGGGAGGAGCTGCTGGCTGTCTGTGAAGGAAGCAGAGGGTGAGTAGAAAAAAGAAAGGCAGTTTGAATTGCTTCCATTGCATTTCAAATTCCCAGAGCTTGTGGGGGGAGCTGTTGGTTGCTTGTGAAGGAAGCAGAGGGTGAATAGAAAGGAGAAAGATAGCGGCCCGCGCGCCTAACAGCGCGCTAATCATATAACTATAAACCAAGAATACCAATAAGACATTTAGAGTAAGTGCACTTGAAATTGATTTTATTTTATTTCAAAGTGACCGGCTTAGTTCAGTGTAATATTTGTTTTACAGCTGTCTTTCACAGTACTCTTCAAACTTGGATACTGTCCTCTTTGTAAAAAAAATTACCAGTCTACATGGACAGATTACCTATCTAGAATCTCTAATCTGTGCACTCCAAGCAGAAATTAGGTGCCCAATCCAGCCATCTATTGAGCTGCCATGCTACTAGCCCCCACTACCACAAAGATCCTACAGGAAAAGGGCAGCATGGACAACCATGGGATCTGTAGGGTGTGAGCTGTGGACCATAAACACAAAACTTTTGCTGTGTCCCAGCATAACAGATACAATGCCCTTGCTGACCTTAATAGGGACACTAAAGTGACAGGTCAAGGTAGTTGTGATAATGATAACTTAAGTAAGCCAGGGATCATGGTCCTAGAAGAAGAACTTACTTTGGAAAGGAGAAAGTGTGAATCAGGTATTACGCACCAGTCACACAAGAACAGCAAGGCATTCAAAAAGAGAAGCCACCTTCTGGTTGGGGACTAAATTGTAAGGGATGTAAATTTAGGAAAGAATTCTGAGGTTTTGAAAGAGTTCAGGTGTCTACCAGGTGCTACTGCCAGCAGAGACAAGAAGCATATTCTTAAGATAGTCAAAAATGCCAGCAAGGGCTGTGATGTTGATGCTATTATACATCTTGGTACAGATGACCTGTCCCAGAAGGATGTACTTTCTGTTCAGAAAGACTTCCAGAGCTTGGGTATGAACTTAGTAATATGGACTGTAGGCTTATCTTTTCAGAGGTTCTACCAGTATACAAGGAACAAAAAGGGAAAGGGCAGCATGTAGCAGAGTTTAATGTGTGGCTAAAGGTGTGGTGTAAAAGGGAAGGCTTTGGTTTTATTAGTCATGATGTCTGCAGCTGGTCCAATGAAAAACTGTACAAAAGAGATGGTTTGCATCCATCAAAGAAAGGGACTGAGTTACTTGGCATTAAATTCACAGATTTCCTGGATAAACTGAACAGCGGGGACAGAGAATTAATGGATTCAGAACATTTCTGTCCCCAGCAACCTAAAACTAATAAGGATACCAGTGCATGCAAAATAGATGTTTGTGCAGGTTACCTTGATGCCAACCAAAACCAAGCATTTAATAGTGAGTGCCATACCATGTGCACTAATCAAACAGGTGGCAAGAAAGTAGGGGCAGGCAGGCACAACACAGGTTATGGAGACAGTAAACACAGTGTCAGACATAAAGATCTCAAGTGCCTATATACAAATGCACAAAGTCTGGGGAACAAGCAGGGTGAACTGGAACTACGAATACATGAAGGTAAATATGATATAGTTGGAATAACAGAAACTTGGTGGGATGAAACCCATGACTGGAATATACTGGTAGAAGGATACAAACTATTCAAAAAAAACCAGACCCCATAAAAGAGGAGGTGGAGTTGCACTGTATGTAATGGACCACTATATTGCTACAGAAATGCATGAAACCAAAGATGAAAACCTCCTAGAATGCATATGGGTCAATATAAAAGAAAAAAGAATGACATGGCCATAGGTGTATATTACAGGCCACCCAATCAAGCAGAAAATATAGATGTCCTTTTTGCCAGCCAACTAACAAACATATGCAGGAAACACACAACAATAGTAATGGGAGACTTCAATTATCCTGATATCAATTGGAAAACTAATTCTGCACCAAGTGAGAAATCAAATAAGTTCCTAACCAACCTAGCTGACAACTTTGTTGTCCAAAAGGTAGAGGGTGAAACTAGAGGGACAGCCATATTGGACTTAATTCTTACAAGCAGAGAAGAAGTGATAGAGGGAGTTGAAACTGCAGGAACCTTGGGTGAGAGTGACCATGTCATACTAGAATTCAACATAACACAAACACAAGCAACAGAACATAATGATACCAGAGTCTTGGATTTTAAAAGAGCTGATTTCAATAAACTCAGAGAGAACTTGGGAAAGATTCCATGGATGAAAATCCTAAAGGGGAAAACAATTCAAGAATCTTGGGAAACTCTAAAAAGTATGATCATAGAAGCCCAGACCAGCACAATACCACTGAGAAAGAAAAACAAGAAATCCAAGAAGAAACCAGCATGGCTACACAAAGATCTCTGGCAAATTGAAAGAAAAAAAGGACAAGTACAAAAAATGGAAAGAAGGACATGCAACTAAGGCAGAATATCAGCAGATAGCCAGAATCTGCAAAGACGAAGTCAGGGTAGCAAAGGCTCAGAACGAACAAAGACTTGCAACAAAAGTCAAAGATAATAAAAAAAGTTTCTTCCAACATATAAATAACAAGAAAAAATCAAGGAAACAGTCGGACCACTAAAGATAGAAGATGGCAAGGAAGTAACAGGCAACAGAGAGAAAGCAGACCTGCTTAACTCATTCTTTGCATCTGTCTTCACGCAAAAAGAAACTATAGCTCAACCCACCAAAAACATAACTGTAAAAGACAGACCAGAAATAAAAGTTAAAATAAGCAAAAAAATAGTAAGAGAACACCTGTCTGATCTTGATGAAAACAAATCACCGGGGCCTGATGGATTACATCCCAGAGTTTTAAAGGAGCTGGCAGAGGTCATCTCAGAACCACTGCACCATATCTTTCAAGAATCCTGGAGCACCGGGGAACTACCAGAGGACTGGAAAAGAGCTGATGTGGTTCCCATCTTCAAAAAAGGGGGGGAAAAAGAGACCCAGGAAACTATAGACCAATCAGCCTAACATCAATACCCGGGAAGATACTGGAAAAGATAATAAAAAACCAGATCTGCCAACATCTAGAAACAAGTAAAGTAATAACTAGCAGTCAGCATGGGTTTGTTAAAAACAGATCATGCCAAACCAATCTTATTTCATTCTTCAACACAGTGACTAAATTAGTAGACCAGCAAAATACTGTAGACATAATATATTTAGATTTCAGCAAGGCATTTGACAAAGTAGACCATAACCTGCTTCTTAGTAAGCTAGAAAAAAGTGGAATAAATAGCACGACCACTAGATGGACTCACAACTGGCTGGCAAACCGTACTCAACGAGTAGTCCTTAATGGGTCTCAGTTTACATGGAGGGAAGTAAGCAGTGGGGTGCCACAAGGTCCCGTCTTAGGCCCAGTACTCTTCAATATCTTCATTAACGACTTAGATGAGGGATTAGAAGGGGAACTTACCAAATTTGCAGATGATACTAAGCTGGCAGGAATAGCAAACACCCAAGAAGATAGGCTCAAGATCCAGATGGATCTGGACAGACTAGAACACTGGGCCGTATCTAACAAAATGAAATTCAATCTAGAGAAAAGTAAAGTCCTACATTTAAGCAAGAAAAACCAAAAGTACACCTATAGACTGGGTGAAACCAGGCTCAATAGCAGTAACTGTGAGAGGGATCTTGGAGTCTTAGTGGACAACCAGCTAAATATGAGCCAGCAGTGTGCAGCCACTGCCAAAAAAGCTAATGCAATCCTAAGTTGTATTAACAGAGGGATACAATCAAGATCAAGGGAAGTACTAATACCACTCTATAAAGCTTTAGTAAGACCACACCTAGAGTACTGCATCCAGTTTTGGTCACCACATTATAAAAAAGATGTTGAGACTCTAGAAATAGTACAGAGAAGAGCAATCAGGATGATTAGGGGACTGGAGGCTAAAACATACAATGAACAGTTGCAGGAACTGGGCTTGGCTAGTCTAGTAAAGAGAAGGACCAGGGGAGACATGATAGCAGTCTTCCAATATTTGAGGGGCTGCCACAGGGAGGAAGGGGTCAAGCTATTTTCTAAAGCACCTGTAGGCCAGACAAGGAATAATGGATGGAAACTGAACAAGGAGAGATTTAGCCTGGAAATAAGGAGAAACTTTCTGACAGTGAGAACAATCAACCAATGGAACAGCTTGCCCTCGGAAGTTGTGGGAGTGCCATCACTTGAGACTTTCAAGAAGAGATTGGACTGCCATTTGTCAGAAATGGTGTAGGGTCTCCCGCTTGGGCGGGGGGGTTGGACTAGATGATCTACAAGGTTCCTTCCAACTGTGAATATCTGTATCTATATCTGTATCTACTGATATTGCCCAGTCAAGAAGGAATGAAACTAGTATCTGAGCTATTTGCAGCATCCTGCAGTCACATTAACCACATTTTATGGTGATTTTGCAGAAAACTAGCATTTACTTCTGATTTTCAAAAATACCCTGTCCATCGCAAATCACTGCTTCACTTAATAATTGCAGATTTGCTTAATGGCCACTGTAAAACAAAAGGTTTTTAAAATGGGTCATATGACTGACCCATTTTAGAAACATTTCAGGTTACCACTGATGGGCAGGCTCCATTATGGTTCTAACTCAAGGATTACCTGTACTCCAAAATCTTTTTTATCTTTTTGAAAAAAAAATGGAGATGGATGAAAGTAGCTGAACAATAGAGTTCAAGAATTGGCTCTTCAAGCACCACTTCAAAGCATCAGGTGCAATTTTACCCATGAAGTATTTACCTTTTCCCAAACTTACTCCATTGAGCCTCTTACCCCTTCTCCATTTTTCCTCATGATGCTAAGAATATGGTCTATATCCTCAGAGTTATCAAGATTGAAAGAATACTAGATAAAATTAATGTGTTATAATTTGTAGAACTGCAGACTAGTATAATCATAGAAGATTATGATTATTAACATGATTTCATGTATCGGGAAACATGTTTCTTCTGGATATTAATCAAAAATAATACTTCAACAAAATGTGTATTGATTAAGATGTGACTGTTTTATATATTCTCTTACAGAAACATTTGTTCTAATAAATATGTTACACATAGTTATGTTGCTAAGAAGGAAACTTGCAGTAATAAATTAGCTTCTATAGTTTCAGTACATACCAGGCCTCAAGGCCTCAAGGCCTCAGGTAGGCTGAAGGCGTGTACCAGGAACATCAATCAACAACACGGGTCGTCATGGGCAAATAACTGAAATGCAAACGCTAATTGGCTACTTTGTACCTTTCAAACTGACCTTATGCACTGTAATTGGATGTAACTATGTGTCCACTAATATTTCTGCTCATGTAACTCAATGATTGGATAGAATTCACCGCTTATGACGTATCACTATGTGTTTTTAATAAAAGAGCTTCCCGAACTTGTGATCGGGGCAGCTCATCCAAGATAGAACCTGCGTTGGTGTCTTTCTTGATGCATTCGACCACCCAGTGGGCAGCCTTCCAAATGCGGAGCAAAGCCGCAAAACTTAACAAGCAGAACAATTGTT
Source organism: Notechis scutatus (assembly GCF_049901735.1). Lineage (NCBI taxonomy): Eukaryota > Metazoa > Chordata > Lepidosauria > Squamata > Elapidae > Notechis > Notechis scutatus. The sequence continues at coordinate 132,773,028 of NC_142010.1, forward strand.
AAGATCAAACTTTCACATATTTATAATTCTGGTCCAAACACTAGATATGGTCATAACAGTTTAACTTTAGAAGCTAAAATTGGCATAACCTGATATATGGTAACTGAACAGTTCCTGACAGGTTTTATTTTAAATTCTGGCAAAATAGTTTTTTAATTTAAACTTGTGGCAAGTTTGAATACTATTTATGTAAAGCAATTTCTGCTGGAGTTACTTGTTTCCAAGAAATACTGACATGAAGAACTATTCCAAGAGTATTCCAATGTAGTAGAACTATTTTTCTGTTCATAGGGTTATCCATAGTACAATGAAAAGGTAAAGAAAAACTGAAATGTCAGTTTTGTCATTTTAACTAATAAATGTATATTTATTCAACTTATATAATCAACTGTTTTTACATAAACACCAGGATATTTTGGTCAACCACAACCATATCAAAAGCTGGTAATTCCAAACAGATAAAACTTGGTGTCATTTTGAAAATAGCACATCAAAGGCCCACCAGTCTCCCTAAAACATGAAAATATTACATAGCATTTTTTATTCGTGACATTGTTTTGAATTTTATAATAGACTATCCTTAAATGTATGAATTACCTCTCCAGTTGTCAAAAGAAAATAGTAATAGTTTTTTTTGGTGGGCCAAGGTTGTTTACTATTACTGTATAAGCATTGTTCTGAGAATGTCAGCTACATTTTGCAAGCATATTGTAAAAATCAAGCTATACATATACGTACGCACACATATATACTGTACATACCCACAACTTTTGAAAAACTCCTTGGCATTTCTGTACAAATTCAGTCTTGGCTATTGCTTCCTCTTTGGCCAAAATGTGGTTAGATGTCACATAGTGTGGGAAGAAGTGGTAGTGGGCATCTTTTACGATCACTGATCATCTGCCTCATAACTTCTCATATTCTTGTAGATGGTGTGATGTTGCCTGGTGAACTCACAAGGAACTTTGCCAAGGATAAAGCTGGACCAAGACATCGCATTG
>NC_142010.1:132774128-132783188 GCF_049901735.1 Notechis scutatus
GTAAATCTCTTCTGGAAACAAAGTATCTTTCAAAAAATCAGGATTTTCAGGATATTACTTGTATCTTATAGTCCCAGTTCAGCCAAAAAACTTTCGCTTCAGAACTTTCTCCTTCTTCCTCCAGCACAATCTTATTCAGCTGTCAGCTTCTTTGTGGCGGCCATTGCTGACCGCCGCTCCACCGCCTTGAGAAAAGAGGGTTAAGCCGGGTGGGGAAGGGGTCTGCGAAACCCCAACCCCTGTCCGGATCCCTCCTATCTTCGGCTGCCTCTACGGGGCAACCTTAGCCTCCAAACCCATCCGGATTGGAGGCACCAAGATGGCTAGTGCAACAGGGATCGCACAGGATCGCGAATCCCTGCCGCTGCCGAAGCCGACAAACCGGAAGTCCCCAAAACTACTGTAGTGTTTTTGTTGGGGTTAGGGTTGGGAAAGAAAGAAATAATGTGTATCACTTTTAATAATTACCAGAGTTCTCAAGTGTTTGGGTTTGTGCAGATACAGAATGAGTTTTGATACTAAAGCCCTCAAGATGGACTAAGTTTTTAAAAATTTGCAACCCCCCTCCTGCACTCACTCATGAGTCACAATACTCTCATAGCCCTTTATCTTGTTTATGGTGTAAGTAAGCTTTCTAAATCCTATGGAACCTTCCCCAGACTCAAAAGGATAGCATTTTAAAGGCAAAGCATGCTGTCCAGACTACCACATTTTTTCTTCATCAGCATTTCATTTAGGTTAATAATTTGGAAACAAATCATAAATTGCAGTAGAGGAACACAGCAATTTAATATATGGTCTAATTTTGAATGTAATTATGTACCTAATACGACTTAGAATGTCATTATAAATGACAGAGCAGGGTTCCCGTATTACAATCAGCCAGTTCTGCTTAACCAGTTTGTCTAAATCTAAAACAACTGACAAGAGGTAACATATTACACCAAGTTATAAACCTTTCTGTCACGACTCCAAGATGACTCCCATGCTAGTTCTGTGGAGCCGCAACAACAGAGTCCATGGTCTTACCGTGCGGTGGTCTTGAGGCTGCTGTGGGATTGGTGTGCTTGCCGTGCTTGGACTAATATCCGATTAACTTATGATATCCGATTAACTTAATCGGCATTTTCCCGATAGTGCAGGCAGGCAAATGCAGATGGACACAGCTTGATGACATCAGTTGGTGACAAGATGCCGGCGGCGGAACATGGCTTATTGCACGGAACAAGACTCTCCATGGGGAAAGTGTCGGGTGCTGTGGGTGATGGATTGGTGTGGTTGGACAGATGGGAACACACGATATGGTGGGAAGGTGGGTTTCGTCGTTTAAGACTTTTGATAGGTCCAGAGCCTCCCCAGTCGATTTCAGGGAAGGAGTCAATAATCACCATATCAGAAACCAGCAATTTGTCTTATCCAGATGTCTATCGGGATTTGGCAGAGGTATTTAGTGAAAAGGAGTGTGAGACTCTGCCACCCCACCGCAAAACGGACTGCGAGCTGATCCCGGGGACAAAACTCCTGAAGCCCTGAATGTATGCAATGACGCCAAAGGAAATGGAGGAGATACAGAACTATATGGACAAAAATTTGGCCCGAGGGTTTATACAACTCAGACAGTCGCATATAGCTGCTACCATATTATTTCGGGAGAAAAAGAATGGCGACTTACGTTTGTGTTTCGATTTCCGAGGACTGAATGCAGTGTGTGTGGACAATTTGTATCCCCTACCGTTGATCAGCGAGCTGTTAGCTACCAGGAGGTTTTTTATGAAATTGGACTTATGTGAGGCACACTACCGGGTTTGTATACTACCAGGAGACGAATGGAAGACCATGTTCAACTGCCCACTCGGTAGTTTTTATTTTAAAGTTATGCCTTTCGGATTACAAGGTGTCCCCGCGGTATTTATGCAGCTCATTAATGAAGTATTGCACGAACATCTATACCGTGGGGTACTTGTGTATTTGGGTGATATCTTGATCTATACACAAACTATGGAAGAACACGTGCTAGTACGGAGTGTGTTAAGCTGCACGCCAAATTATTCGTAAAATTATCAAAGTGCGAATTTCATTGCACAAAACTGGATTATTTAGGCTATAGGATATCCAACATGGGTTTGGAAATGGATCCTAATAAGGTGAAGGCAGTGTTGGACTGGGAATCCCCCAAAACGTGAAAGCAAGTACAAAGTTTTCTGGGCTTTGCTAACTTTTATTGATAGTTTATACTCCAATTTGCCGGTATTGCTTTACCATTAACTGAATTGCTGAAAACCAAAGGTCAAGCATTGAAACCAAAACCTAGCCAACCGGTTAAGTGGTCCAAAAACTTCAGCAAGCATTTGACAATTTAAAAGCCTTGTTTTCTACCTATCAATGACAGTTGTAGGTTTTCCCATTTCTTCAGATCAGATGCTATCTGTTGTTTAAGTTTAATATAGTTATTCTCTTTCAATGTAATACATCTTGGCGTCAAATGTATCCCCAAATATTTAACCTTGTTCGTAACTTGAATTTTGAATAGATCTGCCAGTTCTTCTCTTTGTCTTAATAACATGTTCTTTGTCAAAATCTTTGTTTTATCTTTATTTATTTTCAAACCAGCCATCTCACCTTACGTCTCTATCTTTTCCAATAGTTTTAAAGCTGTCTCTAGAGCAGGGGTCCCCAACCACCAGGCCGCGGACCGTTACCGGTCCGTGGATCACTTTGTACCGGGCCGCAAAGAAAAAAAAATGGCGGCTTTCTTCGCCTTCGGTGAATGCTGCTGGGATCAGGGATCAAGGACACATATGAAAGAAGGGGAGGGAGGAAGCAACCAAAGCCTGTCCTACTCTCCGGCTCAGTGGCTTCGGTTTCCTCCCGCCTCGTTCCTCTCTCAGTCGCTCTCTCGCTCCTCCACCAGCCCAGGAAGAAACTGCTTCACGAAGCCGGCAGGAGTGGCTTTTCCTGTCGGCGCAGCTCCTCTCAAGCGCCCGTTCACCCCCACCCCGCCGCCCTCCGTTCTGCCTGCCTGCCTGCCTTCGTTTCTGGTTGTTTCAGAGTAGCTTCGGCTGAGAATAATAACTATTCGCCTCTTTTACTCAGCTGAAGCTGCTCCAAAACAACCAGAAACCAAGGCAGGCAGGCAGGCAGAACGGAGTACTGGATTGAACCGAGGGCGGCGGGGTGGGGGTGAACGGGAGCTTCGGAAGAGCTGCGCCGACAGGAAAAGCCACCCTGCCAGCTTCTTTGAAGCAGTTTCTTCCTGGGCTGGTGGTGGAGCGAGAGAGCGACTGAGAGAGGAACGAGGCAGACACCTGAGGGATGAGGCTGAGGGAGGGAGGGAGGGAGACACCTGAGGGATGGGGCTGAGGGAGGCAGGGCCGAGAGGCGGGGCTTCTCAGCCGTCCTGCAGGGACTTGTCCTGAGCCGCGGAGACAGCCGTGGGCCGCCGCCGCCCAGCGCTCAGTTTTGAAGGCGCTCCTCAGCCTGGCGCAGTTCCTGAATCTGCAGCTGAAACCCTCCATTTTAAATGTCCCAATAGAAGAGAATATCTGTCACTCAGGGTTGCAATGAGGAGGCATTGGCGCTCCCTGAACTTGGTGGTTTTGCTGGCAGACGTTTTATTACCCGACTAGGTAACATCATCAGATGTTACTAGTCAGGTAATGAAATGTCTGCAAGCAAACCACCAAACTCGGACTCCTCCCCCGGTCCTTGAAAAAGTGTTTCTGCGTGAAACTGGTCCCTGGTACAAAAAAGGTTGGGGACCACTGCTCTAGAGGATCTTCCAGAATGAAAACCAGGTCATCCGCAAAAGCTTGCAATTTAAATTCCTCCTTTTTGACTTTCATTCCTTTTATATTTTGGTCCTCTCTAATATTTCTATTCAACACTTCCAAAGTCAGTACAAATAGCAAAGGTGATAATGGGCATCCTTGTCTTGTGCCTTTTCTTATGTTAATAGAGTCTGTAAATTCTCCCTCTATCATTACTTTTGCCGTTTGCTTATAGTATATGGCTTCTATTGCTTGAATAAATTTTCTGGCAAAGCCCATCTGTTCCAATAATAGTAACATAAATCTCCAGTTCACATTATCAAATGCCTTTTGGGCATCTAAGAATATCAAAGCCATTTGTTTTTCAGGATGCGCCTCATAATATTCCAAAGTATCCAGAATTACCCTCATGTTGTCTTTAATTTGTCTCTTTGGTAAAAATCCATTCTGATCAGGGTGAATAAAATTATTTAAGTATTTTTTAAGCCTTCCTGCCAAAATTGAAGCGAAAATTTTATAGTCTGCATTCTTAATTTGTAATGGATCGGCCCCTTCTTTTGGGATAAGTGTAATATAAGCTTCTGACCATGTTTTAGGTATTTTCTTATTTAACATAACTTCATTCATGACTTCTAGCAGTGGGATGCTCAACGATTCTTGTAGTGTTTTATAAAATTCTGCCGGAAGCCCATCTGGACCTGGTGCTTTTCCATTATTCTGTCTGTTGAATGCTTCAGTTAGTTCCATCATTGTTATAGTACTTTCTAACATTGGGCTTTGCTAACTTTTATTGACATTTTATACCCCAATTTGCAGGTATTGCTTTACCATTAACTGAATTGCTGAAAACCAAAGGTCAAGCATTGAAACCAAAACCTAGCCAACCAGTTAAGTGGTCCAAAAACTTCAGTAAGCATTTGACAATTTAAAAGCCTTGTTTTCTCAAGCCCCTGTTCTGCGACATCCGGATCTGCAGGGGAAGCACATTGTTCAGGCAGATGCTAGCGACGTAGCCATGGGAGTTGTTTTACTACAGGAGAATGAACAAGGGTTATTACAGTCATGCGCTTATACATCACGAAAGTTCACCGCTACAGAGAGGGAATGGGCCATTTGGGAAAAGGAGGCGTTTGCTACCAAATGGGCACTAACCACATGGAGACATCTGTTAGAAGGGGTAAAGAAAGAGTTTGAAGTATGGACTGATCATAAAAATCTGGAGGCATTGAAAAAACCGAGGTTGTCCCCCAAACAAGTGAGATGGGCTCTATACTTCAAACGTTTTAACTTTCAATTACGTTATGTACCGGGGGGGAAAGCTTTATGGCAGACGCCTTGTCTCGGTTGCCACAGTATAATTCAACTCGAGAGATCGTAGTTCAGCCCTTAATTGGCGAGACTTCACCTGCAGACACAGGTCAAGTGATACGAGTAACGGACCTAAAACGAGACACGTTGCAGGAGGCTACTAAACAAGACGAATGGCTTGCTCAGAATGAGACTCTGGTTTTGTATAAGGATGGGTTGGCATGGAAGGGGGATAAAATGTACGTGCCGACCCAGTGTAGATAATATATCTTTAAAAAATGTCATGATGTGAAACAGGCCGGACATTTCGGATTTTTGAAAACTCTGCATCTGGCAAAGCGTCAGTTTTGGTGGCCTAGAATGAGATCTGATATCAAGTGATATGTAAAACAATGCCATACCTATGCCACCTCGAAACCAAGAGGTGGGAAGCCATTAGGACTATTGCAAACCATGTCAGAACCCCAGCATCCATTGGATGGATTTTATCCATGGATAAAATTGCCATGAATTTTATTGTGGAATTGCCGAGTAGCAAAGGCTACATAGTAATATGAACCGTAATAGACTTGTTTTCTAAACAAGCACATTTTGTTCCCTGTAAAGGTCTTCCTTCAGCAAGAAAATTAGCGAGTATGTTTCTTAAGCACGTATATCGACAACATGGAACGCCTAGAAGGGTGATATCAGACAGGGGAGTACAGTTTACTGCACGGTTTTGCAGGCCATTCCTTACTCTGTTGGGTTCTTCTCAGGGGCTTAGTTCAGCATACCACCCTAGTACCAATGGGGCCACAGAAAGAGTGAATGCAATGGTGGAAAGATATTTAAGGTCGTACATATCGTATCAACAACGAGAATGGACTGACTTACTTCCATTCGCTGAGACAGCCTACAATAACACAGTACATAGCAGTGTGGGGTATAGCACATTCTATAAAGTCAATGGTATTGATTTTGTACCAATACCAGAATTGAAATGTATGGATGATGAACCCGTTAGTGTTCAAGCGTGGTCAAAAAAGGTACAGGCTTGTTGGCAGGATGTTCGGAAGGCATTAGAACAGACATCTAATGAATACAAAACTCAAGCAAATAGAAAGAGGCAGGATCATAGACCGTTCCAAGTAGGGGATAGGGGATATTTATCTACAAAATACATCAAATTAAGATTAAATAACAGAAAGTTGGGACCCAAATATGTGGGGCCCTTTCCGATAATGAAATTTATTAACCCGATCACAGTAAAGCTGAAATTACTGTCGTTGTTGGGACATATCCATCCGGTTTTCCACATAAGCCTACTGAAGCTTGTTGAATCCGAGGGTGACTCACAGGCAGTGAGCTCTATACCGCTGACAAACGCAGACCAATTCAAAATAGACAAAATACTCAATTCCCGCATACGAAGAAATAACATGCAGTACTTAGTGCGCTGGAAAGGATACCCAGAAACAGACGCGTCCTGGGTACATCATGTGGATATGTGTGCAGATAGACTATTACGACGCTTCCATACTAAATACCCCGATAAGCCTGGGTCCATGTTGTAACATTTGTCTATACATGATAACTTACTGTTGTGTTATTTTGCAGGATAGATCCTGGTAGAGGGGGCCGCCTGTCACGACTCCAAGATGACTCCCATGCTGGTTCCGTGGAGCCGCGACAATGGAGTCTGTGGTCTTACCATGCGATAGTCTTGCGGCTGCTGCGGGATTGGCGTGCTTGCCGTGCTTGGACTAATCCCCTCTGTGGCTGCAATGTCCGATGAACTTAATCAGTGTTTTCCCGATAGTGCAGGCAGGCAAGTGCAAATGGATGCAGCTTGATGACATCAGTTGCCGACAAGATGCCGGTGGCGGAATGTGGCTTATTGCATGGAATGAGATTCTCCATGGGGAAAGTGTTGGGTGCTGTGGGTGATGGATGGTATTGGTGATGGGGATATGGGTGTTAATGGCAGTTATTACAAAACCTGTATATTTCGTAGCGAACAGTAACATGACAAGTATGTACACTGGTACGATTGATATTCCGGATAGTTGTGCTCATTGTCTTCATTGACCTGATGTTGGATGCCTTAATTATGTGATTCGTTAATATATGACATTAGTTAATATGTGACAATATATGACAATAACAGTTTTCCCCCTTGCCGCAGTTTCCCAAAACAAAACAAATGCTTGCCGCAGTTTAGTACTGTATTCCAAATTTTTGCAGCCCAAATTCATAACTCTATCAGTGTGTGCAAAACAAAAGTATAAGTGCTAACGATGAAAGCTGTAAACAATTTATATTGCCTATTAAGTGGCACCAAAATGAGGAAGGAAATCTCCAATGCGATGTCTTGGTCCAGCTTTATCCTTGGCAAAGTTCCTTGTGAGTTCACCAGGCAACATCACACCATCTACAAGAATATGAGAAGTTATGAGGCAGATGATCAGTGATCGTAAAAGATGCCCACTACCACTTCTTCCCACACTATGTGACATCTAACCACATTTTGGCCAAAGAGGAAGCAATAGCCAAGACTGAATTTGTACAGAAATGCCAAGGAGTTTTTCAAAAGTTGTGGGTATGTACAGTATATATGTGTGCGTACGTATATGTATAGCTTGATTTTTACAATATGCTTGCAAAACGTAGCTGACATTCTCAGAACAATGCTTATACAATAATAGTAAACAACCTTGGCCCACCAAAAAAAACTATTACTATTTTCTTTTGACAACTGGAGAGGTAATTCATACATTTAAGGATAGTCTATTATAAAATTCAAAACAATGTCACGAATAAAAAATGCTATGTAATATTTTCATGTTTTAGGGAGACTGGTGGGCCTTTGATGTGCTATTTTCAAAATGACACCAAGTTTTATCTGTTTGGAATTACCAGCTTTTGATGTGGTTGACCAAAATATCCTGGTGTTTATGTAAAAACAGTTAATTATATAAGTTGAATAAATATACATTTATTAGTTAAAATGACAAAACTGAAATTTCAGTTTTTCTTTACCTTTTCATTGTGCTATGGATAACCCTATGAACAGAAAAATAGTTCTACTACATTGGAATAATCTTGGAATAGTTCTTCATGTCAGTATTTCTTGGAAACAAGTAACTCCAGCAGAAATTGCTTTACATAAATAGTATTCAAACTTGCCACAAGTTTAAATTAAAAAACTATTTTACCAGAATTTAAAATAAACCTGTCAGGAACTGTTCAGTTACCATATATCAGGTTATGCCAATTTTAGCTTCTAAAGTTAAACTGTTATGACCATATCTAGTGTTTGGACCAGAATTATAAATATGTGAAAGTTTGATCTTAACAATTGTTCTGCTTGTTGAGTTTCCTTCTTAGCAATATAACTATGTGTAACATATTTATTAGAACAAATGTTTATGTAAGAGAATATATAAAACAGTCACATCTTAATACACATTTTTTGAAGTATTATTTTTGATTAATATCCAGAAGAAACATGTTTCTCGATACATGAAATCATGTTAGTAATCATAATCTTCTATGATTATACTAGTCTGCAGTTCTACAAATTATAACACATTAATTTTATCTAGTATTCTTTCAATCTTGATAACTCTGAGGATATAGACCATATTCTTAGCATCATGAGGAAAAATGGAGAAGGGGTAAGAGGCTCAATGGAGTAAGTTTGGGAAAAGGTAAATACTTCTTTCATGGGTAAAATTGCACCTGATGCTTTGAAGTGGTGCTTGAAGAGCCAATTCTTGAACTCTATTGTTCGGCTACTTTCATCCATCTCCATTTTTTTTTCAAAAAGATAAAAAAGATTTTGGAGTACAGGTAATCCTTGAGTTAAAACCATAATGGAGACTGCCCATCAGTGGTAACCTGAAATGTTTCTAAAATGGGTCAGTCATATGACTCATTTTTTTAAAACCTTTTTTTTTACAGTGGCCATTAAGCAAATCTGCAATTATTAAGTGAACCAGTGATT